>NW_026968029.1:0-139000 GCF_028390025.1 Pseudophryne corroboree | reverse complement strand
TCGTATTGATTGTGCATATGATATGGGAGTTTTTGTTTTAGAATCCTCTGATCCCTCTCTAAAAAATTACTAGAGTTAGGGAGACTGGTTTCACAGGAGGGATTGATATGTGTAGTGTTCTTTGGTCTCACTGAGGGATCTGTCCCGAACGTATTACTAGAAGGGATCTGTCCAGGATCCTGTCTATTGATATTTAGAGAATATGAGTATCTATCTGTCTGATACTGCTGAGTTGGGTTTGACCCTTTCTTAGCATTATTTTTGGAGTTATTATGATAACTCCTGTCTCTTTTCAATCTTTGGTTTGAAAAGCTCCTGGATCTCCCCCTAATAAAAGAATGAGTTCTCTTATTAAAACTCCGGACTTTATCCTGATTGTAGTCCTCAGTGTCTCTCGTACATTTCCTATTTTTCCCATCTATCACCTCCTTCTCATATAACTCAATTTTATGATTTAATTTGGAGTCATTATGTTGAAATTGAGGATGATCAGAATATATACTTAAGCGTTTCCTTGTTTCCTCAATTTCCTGCGATAGTATGAGGGTCTTCTCTCTACGATAATTAATCAGAAGTTCCATTAATGAATAGGAACAGTCATCTAATAGGGAGTCCCATTTGGTTTTTAATAAGGGATCATCCACAAAGGATAACGTTTTGAATATCCTCAGACCTCTAGGGATTTTTTTTGAATCCTAGAGTTCGAATCATGTCTATACTAATATTTAAATATCTTCCCTCTCGGTCCGATTTTTTATCTCTCAGTCTGTCTTCTATATAAACCTCAGACTCAGTGGTGCATCAGGTTAGAGGACAGACTAGCATTAGTTTTGAATCCTAGAGTTCGAATCATGTCTATACTAATATTTAAAAGTTTTCCCTCTCGGTCCGATTTTTTATCTCTCAGTCTGTCTTCTATATAAACCTCAGACTCAGTGGCGTATTAGGTTAGAGGACAGACTAGCATTAGTTTTGAATCCTAGAGTTCAAATCATGTCTATACTAATATTTAAAAGTTTTCCCTCTCAGTACGATTTTTTATGCAGAGGTGATCTATATAAATAGATATCTTTTTTTCCCTTTGATTAAACTTCTCTTAACCTAAAACGGCACCACTAGTACATATACGGATAACAATATTTGTCCAGTGAACCTTGTGATAAATGTCTGCCATTCATTATAGGTGAAGCTAGCAGGTGATCTAATTTGTTGTGAATCAATACACCTGTCATGACACCTGAACTGAAACCATTATTTTCAATGGCTTACTATCTACTACAATATAAAGTATAACCATATTAAACCTACACCTTTCTCTGACATCAACAAGTCAATTATAAATGTATCTTTTTTTAGTCATTTCTGCCAACTATATATAATGTTATGTGTTAGTACATGAGAGCCTTCGTTTCTTGCATCTTTATTGTTTTTAACATTGCTGATGACATTCACCTGTCCACACTAATCAACTCAGCCTTTAAATACCGGATGACCTAGGAGGCAGGTATCTACCTTTGAGAAAGTCACGTGAACATGACGAAACGCGTCAGGACCCGCCCCTATCCACACTCAGCTCAGGTGAAATCTTCCAGGTGCTCCTTGGTCCCCGCTGCACTCTCCGTCTACAGCATCCGACATCAGCGGCTTCAGCGCACACGCCGCCACGGCCGGGTTGTGAGAGAGACGGTCTCTTCCTTTCCGCTGCACAGCGTATATGGGCATTGCAGGACATTGAAGCCGAGGACGCTCGGCTCTTACCAGCCCATTTTGGAAAGGTATTGAATATCAATTTCAACTGAGGGACATGTAACCTATTAGGATTCCATCTGCACACCTGGTACCTATCAATTATCTAACAAGTGGAACTCGGAACTTTTCACCCCAAAAAGCTGAGTTATTACAACATACCACCAGTTCACGTCTAGTGAATGTTCTTATATATATATAAATATATATATATATATATATATATATATATATAATTCACCGGTTATTTGATAATTAATCTTTTTATATGTTTTATTAATAAACATTGTTATTTTTTACGTTGGCTCTCTGTACATTATGTTTCGTTCCTGATATTCAGCGCAGCCGCTTGTTCTTTTTCTATGCTATCACCACAATACTACACATAGTATTCCGGCAAGCGAAGACTATCAGGAACATACAATTGTGATAATTTAATTCTATGTAACACGCATTGGCTTTTAATGTTTATTTGATGATTAGGCGCTCGTCTGTTGCAGTTTTTTGTTTTGGTCTTCTATGAAAGACAGATGTACCTCCAGAGATAGTACCATCTTCTCAGCCCTGATAATGATACTGCCTGTTCCACCTGGAAAGGATCATATGTTGTAGGGGCCTGGAGTGAAGCTGGGTATACTCCACCATATTGAAGGTGGAGACCAAGGACCCCTTAACCTGCATGGCGGAATGTATGGACACCCGGAGATTGTGCAGTAAGATGTGGACAACTGAATGCAGTTTGTCAACTTTGTCCACTGGCAGGAAGAGCCTCTGTTCCCACAAATCCAGGAGAGCCTCTAGATGCAACATCTGTTGTGAAGGGACAAGGAAGGGCTTTTCCCAACTGATCAGCCACCTAAGGGTCTGTAGAAAGGAAATGGTTATTTAAACTTCCTGAGATTGTGCCAGGAGCAACAACAAGTCGTCCAAATATGGGAGCACACTGATACCTTGACGACGCAGCTGAGCACCAATCACCGCCATCAGCTCGGTAAATACCCGTGGAGCCGTACCCAGCCCAAAGGGTAGTGCCTGAAACTGGTAATACTGTTGCAGAACAGCAAAGCGGAGGAATCTCTGATGAGTAGGTGCTATAGGAACATGTAGGTAGGGGTCTATAGTTGACTGGAGCTATGAGACTGCAAATTGCAGAAGTCTGCCTGCCACCCTGGCGTCCCACAGGAGTAGGCCCGCCTCGTCAGGTGGAGGGCTTATCCCTCTGCTTGGGGGTCGGGAATCTGGCCGTCCAGGTTTGCTTAGTCTGCGACTTAGCCGACTTGCTGGAGAAAACCTGCATGGAAAAGCCTGCCCTTTCACTTTGCCTTAAAACCGAAAATTCCAAAAGAAAGACGTCCCAGCCTTCGGGTTAGATGCTGATGGCAAAAAAGCAGATTTAGAAGCTGGCAGTGTAGCCACAATATTATCCAATTCTGCACACAGCGAGCTACCACTGAAGTAGTCGAGGCCCTGGAAGCCAACAGACTCGTATCCCAGGATGCCTCTTCTAAATATCGGGCTGATTGCTTAATGTTAGCAATAAGAGACAGCTGGTCTATGGAACCATCTAACTTCAGACTGTCCTTTAGTGCATCAGCCTAATTAATGTGGAGAAGTGCACCAGGCGTGCCACGTGAACATCCACACAAGATCCCATTTAGCACACTCTCCTTGTGGTAAAGGGTAACGAGATGCTCATAGGCACCAGGACCTTCGTACTAGGAGCATTCTTGAAGGAGTTCAGCATGATACTCAGTGAGGGAACTCAGCCTTAACCACCTTCTGACGCTTAAAGATGATCCTCCTCACCCAACAGAGAGCCAGAGAGAGAGAGAGAGGTGTCCAACTCTTCCTCTGAGGACTCCAGAGTCTGACCACTGTGTAGACTGTAAGGATAACAGAGAGAGAGAGAGAGAGAGAGAGAGAGAGAGAGGTGTCCAACTCTTCCTCTGAGGACTCCAGAGTCTGACCACTGTCTAGACTGTAAGGATAACAGAGAGCGCTTATGTGCCATACTCATCTGAGGACGGTCTGCTGCAACAACTGCTGAGAGGTGGCCGACGTGTTGTCTGAGTAGGTCAATAAGTTCATCCATGGAGGACACCCCGGGGAATGCAATGCATGGGGCAATTGCTGCAGAAACCCCACATTAGGCAGCAAAGCAGGAGGCACCAATAGCTCCCCCCAGGGTGGTTCCTGCGCAGGACCTGGTTGGAGCAGCCGTTGTAGGTTTGGCACATAGCATGTAACACACAAATGGTCCTGCACAAGGTCCTGTGGAGATAATGCTGCCGCACAGGCCTTACATGAAACCAGCACAGGTGCATTATCCTCTTTCTTACACTTTGGAAGACCAGAAGCTAAGCACACACAATGTCCAGCTCTAGCAACTGCAAATGTGACTGCCTTCACAAATCACACAGTCATTGTGAAGTACCACAGCCCGGAACACCCGTACTCACATGTAAGGGATAGATACAATGCAGTCACACGCCTGCACTCACATGTAAGGGATAGATACAATGCAGTCACACAGCCCGGAACACCTGTACTCACATGTAAGGGATAGATACAATGCAGTCACACAGCCCGGAACACCTGTACTCACATGTAAGAAACAGATACAATGCAGTCACACAGCCCGGAACACCTGCACTCACATGTAAGGGATAGATACAATGCAGTCACACAGCCCGGAACACCTGCACTCACATGTAAGGGATAGATACAATGCAGTCACACAGCCCGGAACACCTGTACTCACATGTAAGGGACAGATACAATGCAGTCACACAGCCCGGAACACCTGTACTCACATGTAAGGGATAGATACAATGCAGTCACACAGCCCGGAACACCTGTACTCACATGTAAGGGATAGATACAATGCAGTCACACAGCCCGGAACACCTGTACTCACATGTAAGGGATAGATACAATGCAGTCACACAGCCCGGAACACCCGTACTCACATGTAAGGGATAGATACAATGCAGTCACACAGCCCGGAACACCTGTACTCACATGTAAGGGATAGATACAATGCAGTCACACAGCCCGGAACACCTGCACTCACATGTAAGGGATAGATACAATGCAGTCACACAGCCCGGAACACCTGCACTCACATGTAAGGGATAGATACAATGCAGTCACACAGCCCGGAACACCTGTACTCACATGTAAGGGATAGATACAATGCAGTCACACAGCCCGGAACACCTGCACTCACATGTAAGGGACAGATACAATGCAGTCACACAGCCCGGAACACCTGTACTCACATGTAAGGGACAGATACAATGCAGTCACACAGCCCGGAACACCTGCACTCACATGTAAGGGATAGATACAATGCAGTCACACAGCCCGGAACACCTGTACTCACATGTAAGGGATAGATACAATGCAGTCACACAGCCCGGAACATCTGTACTCACATGTAAGAAACAGATACAATGCAGTCACACAGCCCGGAACACCTGTACTCACATGTAAGGGATAGATACAATGCAGTCACACAGCCCGGAACACCCGTACTCACATGTAAGGGATAGATACAATGCAGTCACACAGCCCGGAACACCTGTACTCACATGTAAGGGATAGATACAATGCAGTCACACAGCCCGGAACACCCGCACTCACATGTAAGGGATAGATACAATGCAGTCACACAGCCCGGAACACCCGTACTCACATGTAAGGGATAGATACAATGCAGTCACACAGCCCGGAACACCTGCACTCACATGTAAGGGATAGATACAATGCAGTCACACAGCCCGGAACACCTGCACTCACATGTAAGGGATAGATACAATGCAGTCACACAGCCCGGAACACCTGTACTCACATGTAAGGGATAGATACAATGCAGTCACACAGCCCGGAACACCTGCACTCACATGTAAGGGACAGATACAATGCAGTCACACAGCCCGGAACACCTGCACTCACATGTAAGGGATAGATACAATGCAGTCACACAGCCCGGAACACCTGTACTCACATGTAAGGGATAGATACAATGCAGTCACACAGCCCGGAACATCTGTACTCACATGTAAGAAACAGATACAATGCAGTCACACAGCCCGGAACACCTGTACTCACATGTAAGGGATAGATACAATGCAGTCACACAGCCCGGAACACCCGTACTCACATGTAAGGGATAGATACAATGCAGTCACACAGCCCGGAACACCTGTACTCACATGTAAGGGATAGATACAATGCAGTCACACAGCCCGGAACACCTGCACTCACATGTAAGGGATAGATACAATGCAGTCACACAGCCCGGAACACCCGTACTCACATGTAAGGGATAGATACAATGCAGTCACACAGCCCGGAACATCTGTACTCACATGTAAGAAACAGATACAATGCAGTCACACAGCCCGGAACACCTGCACTCACATGTAAGGGATAGATACAATGCAGTCACACGGCCCGGAACACCTGCACTCACATGTAAGGGATAGATACAATGCAGTCACACAGCCCGGAACACCTGTACTCACATGTAAGGGATAGATACAATGCAGTCACACAGCCCGGAACACCTGTACTCACATGTAAGGGATAGATACAATGCAGTCACACAGCCCGGAACACCTGTACTCACATGTAAGGGATAGATACAATGCAGTCACACAGCCCGGAACACCTGTACTCACATGTAAGGGACAGATACAATGCAGTCACACAGCCCGGAACACCTGCACTCACATGTAAGGGATAGATACAATGCAGTCACACAGGCCGGAACACCCGTACTCACATGTAAGGGACAGATACAATACAGTCACACAGCCCGGAACACCTGCACTCACATGTAAGGGATAGATACAATGCAGTCACACAGCCCGGAACACCTGCACTCACATGTAAGGGATAGATACAATGCAGTCACACAGCCCGGAACACCTGCACTCACATGTAAGGGATAGATACAATGCAGTCACACAGCCCGGAACACCTGTACTCACATGTAAGGGATAGATACAATGCAGTCACACAGCCCGGAACACCTGCACTCACATGTAAGGGACAGATACAATGCAGTCACACAGCCCGGAACACCTGCACTCACATGTAAGGGATAGATACAATGCAGTCACACAGCAGAGCTAGCACCAGTCACACACAAGTACATAACAATTACAATGGGCACTGACGTCATCTACTCACACCACAGTGGTAGGTAGGACTAGTGCATGTATAACCTGGCCACTTCTGGAGACAGAACCCAGCATTCCCAGAGCCTGGCATCACACTCATTCCCACTGGAATGTCACTCAGAGACTCTTATAAGGGAAGCATGTGGGGGAGGGGCAGCCGAGAGGTAATCCCAGCTGTGGAATCAGGCTCTGGGAGAGGGCCTACCTCCCCTGGCTGACATCACCCACCAGGTACCCTGGCCTCCATTATCCTATATATGTATTATATGCATGCCCTGGTGGTCTAGTGTAACCCGTAGCAGCAGCCAGGGATCACATCAGAGCCTGCGGAAGCACGGACTGCATGTATTGTGGGTCCCACGAGCCGGAGAATGCCTTACCTGTCCTCCGGGTGCAGTCCGGGGCCCTGGATGCTGCACTAGCGTGGCGATCAGGAAGTAACCACGCCGGAATCATCAGTCTCTTAGCCTCACTAACGTTGCGGCACCAGCGGGGGATTGTTGGAGCAGCAGCGGCGGTGCTCAGAGAGACTCCCAGCGCTGCTCATTCATTCCTCTCCGTTGTGTGACCGGTGCTCCGGCTTCTGCCAGCACCAACACTAAAACTGCCCACTGGCCAGGGGCGGGGTACATGGGGAGGAGGTCCGGAGCATCCTGGGAAATAAAAGCTTAACTGTGTGATGCCCGGTCGTCTCCTACCACCTACACCCCGATGTAAGAACTGTGGATCACTATGGACCCTAAAGAAGAAAACGCCTTTAACAGAAAACACCCGATACAAATGTTGCCGCCGACAGACGCAATATTAGCATTTCAGATCACCACCCCCGGGGGAGGTGAGCTGAAATGCGCAAAACTTTTTGTGATTGCGCCCATGATGTTAGTTGGGTTAAGTAGCTTTACAAAGCTAATCCAGGCTGCTATGGGCGCGATATGACCAAAAATGGGGGACAATTCAATATTGCCCCGCAAACTCCTGTCACTGTAGACGTGAGATCGGGCGCGATATTACAATTGAATATCGCCCCTTGTGTTATAAACACCCAACTGAGAACAGGGCTGATGGTCCTAGACTACACCACTGGGCAGATACATTTCCATCATTAGTCTGTACTGACAGAGGAGGGTGTAGTATAAGAGATTGCTGTAGTGATTGAGCAATGAGAATATGTGACTTCTGTAATAAGTGTTTATTACTCACCTGTGCTGATATCTGTAGGGATCTCCTCCTCCTTACACTGCTGATAACTCCTCACATGCGTCTCTTCTTCTCCATCTATATCTTCTGCCTTTATATCAGTCACATACATTTCTTCTTCTCCCTCTATATCTTCTGCCTTTATATCAGTCACATACGTCTCTTCTTCTCCCTCTATATCTTCTGCCTTTATATCAGTCACATACGTCTCCTCTTCTTCCTCTATATCTTCTGCCTTCATATCAGTCACATACGTCTCTTCTTCTCCATCTATATCTTCTGCCTTTATATCAGTCACATACGTCTCTTCTTCTCCCTTCATATCAGTCACATACGTCTCTTCTTCTCCCTCTATATCTTCTGCCTTCATATCAGTCACATACGTCTCTTCTTCTCCCTCTATATCTTCTGCCTTCATATCAGTCAGACACGTCTCTTCTTCTCCCTCTATATCTTCTGCCTTTATATCAGTCAGACAGTCATCCTAAATAGCCCACAAAACAATATACATTAATAATGTCTGATTTCAGATAGTGTAATATCAATGTATAAAACACACAGCTTCTCTACAGATCATATAGTGACAGTGACTTTGGTATATTGGTGAGACCCTAAATCCCACCTACCTGATCCTCCTGTGGGATCCTGTGATTCTCCTCTGTACAGTCCTGGGAATACAGAGGACGGGGACATCTCTCTGGGGTATCTCTGTTACTGGGCCCATCTGTAGGAGACACACAGTGACTGAATACAGTGTATATATGTGATTATCAGATGATGTGTGTATATAGGGGGCCCCATACCTGCTCTCCCCTGTACAATACATGACAGTCTCCTCTTACCCAGTGATGTGAGGGGCCGGTTATTCTCCATCATCACGTCCTTGTACAGACCCCTGTGTTCCTCTATATACTCCTCCTCCTGCATGGAGACATAGACAGTGACATCCTGACACCTTATAGGAACCTGACACACACACAGTGATACAGTCATCACCCAGACACGTCCCCTGGTGTTACTGTATAATGCCCCATTCCCAGCAGTCACCTCTCCAATCATCACCCAGACACATCCCCTGGTGTTACTGTATAATGCCCCATTCCCAGCAGTCACCTCTCCAGTCATCACCCAGACACTTCCTCTGGTGTTACTGTATAATGCCCCATTTCCAGCAGTCACCTCTCCAGTCATCACCCAGACACATCCCCTGGTGTTACTGTATAATGTCCCATTCCCAGCAGTCACCTCTCCAGTCATCACCCAGACACTTCCTCTGGTGTTACTGTATAATGCCCCATTTCCAGCAGTCACCTCTCCAGTCATCACCCAGACACATCCCCTGGTGTTACTGTATAATGCCCCAATCCCAGCAGTCACCTCTCCAGTCATCACCCAGACACAACCCTTGGTGTTACTGTATAATGTCCCATTCACAGCAGTCACCTCTCCAGTCATCGCCCAGACACATCCCCTGGTGTTACTGTATAATGTCCCATTCCCAGCAGTCACCTCTCCAGTCTTCACCCAGACACGTCACCTGGTGTTACTGTATAACGTCCCATTCCCAGCAGTCACCTCTCCAGTCATCACCAGACACATCCCCTGGTGTTACTGTATAATGCCTCATTCCCAGCAGTCACCTCTCCAGTCATCATCCAGACACGCCTCCTGGTGTTACTTTATAATGCCACATTCCCAGCATTCACCTCTCCAGTCATCACTGAGACACATACCCCGGTGTTACTGTATAATGCCCCATTCCCTGCAGTCACCTCTCCAGTCATCACCCAGACACATACCCCGGTGTTACTGTATAATGTCCCATTCCCGGCAGTCACCTCTCCAGTCATCACCAGACACATCCCCTGGTGTTACTGTATAATGTCCCATTCCCAGCAATCATCTCTCCAGTCATCACCCAGACACGTCTCCTGGTGTTACTGTATAATGCCCCATTCCCAGCAGTCACCTCTCCAGTCATCACCTGTACACGTCCCCTGGTGTTACTGTATAATGCCCCATTCACAGCAGTCACCTCTCCAGTCAGCAGCTGAATGATCTTGTTGGTGAGTTCCAGGATCTTTTGGTCATTGTGTCTCTCATGTATTAGTGAGAGAGGTGGAGGCACTGGGATGGGGCTCTGGGTTCTACTCATTCCTCCTGACACACGGGGATGGCTGTTGAGTATCTCACACTCATTGGATGTCTTCTTCACTACTGTGTAATCCTGAGTAATGGAGGAGACATCAAATATCAATATATACACTTCCAGATCCCCCCTCACCTCCCCAGTCATGTCACTTTATTATTACTATAGATATAAGTGACTTCACAGTGACGCTTCTAAATCATCTCACCTCCCCAGTCATGTCCCTGTATTATTTTTACAGATATGAGTGACGTCACTATGAAGCTCTAAAATCCTTTCACCTCCCCAGTCATGTCCCTGTATTATTACTATAGATATGTGATGTCACTGTGACGCTCCCAGATCCCCTCACCTCCCCAGTCATGTCCCTGTATTATTACTATTGATATAAGTGATGTCACTGTGACACTCCCAGATTCCCTCACCTCCCCAGTCATATCCCTGTATTATTACTATAGATAAAAGTGACATAACTGTGACGCTCCCAGATCCCCTCACCCCACCCAGTCATGTCTCTGTATTATTGCTACAGATATAAGTGAGGTCATTGTGATGCTCCCAGATCCCCTCACCTCCCCAGTCATGTCCTTGTATTATTACTATAGATATGTGACATCATTGCACCTCTCCCAGATCCCCTCACCTCCCCAGTCATGTTCTCGTATTATTACAATAGATATAAGTGATGTCACAGTGACAATCCCAGATCCCCTCAACTCCCCAGTCATGTCCCTGTATTATTACTATAGATGTGAGTCACAGTGACCCTCCCAGATCCCCTCACCTTCCCAGTCATGTTCTCGTATTATTACAATAGATATGTGATGTCACTGTGACACTCCCAGATGCCCTCACCCTCCCCAGTCATATCTCTGTATTATTACTGTACATAAAAGTGACATTACTGTGACACTCCCAGATCCCCTAAACCCACCCAGTCATGTCTCTGTATTATTGCTACAGATATAAGTGAGGTCATTGTGATGCTCCCAGATCCCCTCACCTCCCCAGTCATGTCCTTGTATTATTACTATAGAAATGTGACTTCACAGTGACGCTTCTATATCCCCTCACCTCCCTAGTCATGTCCCTGTATTATTACTATAGATATGACTGACGTCACTGTGACACTCCCAGATCCCCTCACCTCCCCAGTCACGTCTCTGTATTATTACTATAGATATAAGTGACGTCACTGTGAAACTCCCAGATCCCCTCACCTCCCCAGTCATGTTCTCGTATTGTTACAATAGATATAAGTGATGTCACTGTGACACTCCCAGATCCCCTCACCCTGCCCAGTCATGTCCCTGTATTATTACAAAAAATAAGTGATGTTAGTTACGCTACCATATTCCCTCACCTCCCCATTCATGTTCCTGCATTATTACTACAGATATAAGTGATGTCACTGTGACACTCCTAGATCCCCTCACCTCCCCAGTCATGTCCCTGAATTATTATTATAGATACAAGTGAAGTCACTGTGATGCTCCCAGATCCTCTCACCTCCCCAGTCATGTCCCTGCATTATTATTATAGATATAAGAGAAGTCACTGTGATGCTCCCAGATCCCTTCACCTCCCCGGTCATGTCCCTGTATTATTATTATTATTATTAAAATAGATATAAGTGAAGTCACTGTAGTGCTCCCAGAACCCCTCACCTCCCCAGTCATGTCCCTGTATTATTACTATAGATATGTGATGTCACTGTAACACTCCCAGATACCCTCACCTCCCCAGTCATGTCCCTGAATCATTACTATAGATATATGTGACATCACAATGACGCTTTCATATCCCCTCACCTCCCCAGTCATGTCCCCGTATTATTATAGATATGTTAGGTTACTGTGACGCTCCCAGATTCCATCACCTCCCCAGTCACGTCTCTGTATTATTACTATAGATATGTCAAAGTGATGCTCCCAGATTCCATCACCTCCCCAGTCACGTCTCTGTATTATTACTATAGATATGTTAGGTCACTGTGACCCTCCCAGATTCCCTCACCTACCATGTCATGTCCCTCTATTATGACTATAGATATTAGTGATGTCACTGTGACGCTCCCATATCCTTTCACCTCCCCAGTCATGTCCCTGTATTATTACTAGCGATATATGTAATGTCAGTGTGAAACTCCCAGATCCCCTCACCTCTCCAGTCATATACGTATTATTAATATAGATATAAGGTCACAGTGGCGCTCTCAGATTCACTCTCCTCCACAGTCATGTCCCTGTATTATTACTATAGATATAAGTGATGTCAATGTGACACTCCCAGTACCTCTCACGTCCCCAGTCATGTCCCTGTTTTATTACTATAGATAAGTGATGTCACAGTGATGCTCCCAGATCCCCTCACCTCCCCAGTCATGTCCCTGTATTATTACTATAGATATAAGGTCACAATGATGCTCCCAGATCCTCTCACCTACACAGTCATGTCCCGGTATTATTACTAGAAATATAAGGTCACAGGGATGCTCCCAGATCCTCTCACCTCCCCAGTCATGTCCCTGTATTATTACTATAGATATAAGTGATGTCACTTTGACACTCCCAGATCCTCTCACCTCCCTAGTCATGTCCCTGTATTATTACTATAGATATAAGGTCACTGTGACGCTCCCTGATCCACTCACCTCCCCAGTCAGCAGGTAGATGATCTCCAGGGTGATTTTTATTATCCTCTCAGACCTGTGACTCCTGTCCTTGTCCATCCTCGGTGAGTCAGAGAGAATACAGAACGTGTTATTTGGAATAAATATAATACATAAAACATATTGCACATGTAACATAGTAAATATGGAATAGAGTGGTCATTAAGTATCCTATTTCCCCACAGCCATAGAGTCCTGGTCAGTGTCTCAGAGGTTCCTGTGACCCAGCCCCATAAGGCTGTACTGCATAGTGGGCCTGATCTAGAATGTAGCGCTATTGTGGGTGGAGTCACAATGAGCTGATGTTCGGTACACCGCTCATGTGCACGACCCATACGGAGCATGTGCGCTATGTGTCCTGATTTGTCAGACGAGTATGGCTGCAGCCATGAAGTGGTGTAAGGGTGAGAATTGGTTGTGAAGGGACAGGGTCTCCTGAGGGAAATTTCATGGCCTCATTCATGGAGCTGGAATGAGGCTGTAGGGTGGGTGGTGGCAGGAGACAGGAAGGCAAGGAAAGGCGGCTGGAGACAGACAGGGGAAAGGCGGCAGGAGACAGACAGGGGAAAGGCGGCAGGAGACAGACAGGGGAAAGGCGGCAGGAGACAGACAGGGGAAAGGCGGCAGGAGACAGACAGGGGAAAGGCGGCAGGAGACAGACAGGGGAAAGGCGGCAGGAGTCAGGAGACAGGCAGGGGGAAGGCGGCAGGAGACAGGCAGGGGAAAGGCGGCAGGAGACAGGCAGGGGAAAGGCAGCAGGAGACAGGCAGGGGAGAGGTGGCTGGAGACAGGCAGGGGAAAGGCGGCAGGAGACAGGCAGGGCAAAGGCGGCAGGAGACAGGCAAGGGAAAGGCGGCCGGAGACAGGCAGGGGAAAGGCAGCTGGAGACAGACAGGGGAAAGGCAGCTGGAGACAGACAGGGGAAAGGCAGCTGGAGACAGACAGGGGAAAGGTGGCAGGAGACAGACAGGGGAAAGGTGGCAGAGACATACAGGGGAAAGGTGGCTGGAGACAGGCAGGGGAAAGGCGGCCAGAGACAGGCAGGGGAAAGGCAGCAGGAGACAGGCAGGGGAAAGGCGGCAGGAGACAGGCAGGGGAAAGGCGGCAGGAGACAGGCAGGGGAAAGGCGGCAGGAGACAGGCAGGGGAAAGGCGGCAGGAGACAGGCAGGGGAAAGGCGGCAGGAGACAGGCAGGGGAAAGGCGGCAGGAGACAGGCAGGGGAAGGAGGCTGGAGACAGGCAGGGGAAGGAGGCTGGAGACAGGCAGGGGAAAGGCGGCAGGAGACAGGCAGGGGAAAGGCGGCAGGAGACAGGCAGGGGAAAGGCGGCAGGAGACAGGCAGGGGAAAGGCGGCAGGAGACAGACAGGAAAAAGGTGGCAGGAGACAGACAGGAAAAAGGTGGCAGGAGACAGGCAGGGGAAAGGAGACAGGCAGGGGAAAGGAGGCAGGAGACAGGCAGGAGAAAGGCGGCAGGAGACAGGCAGGGGAAAGGCGGCAGGAGACAGGCAGGGGAAAGGCGGCTGGAGACAGCTGCATGGAGTAACATGAGATGGGGCTCGGACGGGGTCACCAGCAGCAGCCACGAGCGGGGTACAGTGCCCGCTGCCTGCAGGCTATAACCCGGCCCTCCCATACCAAAGGCTCCTGCCATGCTAGACCCGCAGCCTCCTGCCTCCTACCCACACCCTCTGCAGCCTAGGAAGGATGAGCTGCTGGGAGCCCCCTGAGGTGGATGAGCGAGGAAGCCCCCTGGAGGAGTAAGTGCCGCTCTCTCTGTGCCTGCTTCTAGATGCTGCCCTCCCCTACTTGCTGCATGGGTGCAGATGTTGGCAGCGCACACAGCATGAAAACACAAGGTCTGTTGGCGCTGGGCATGTCTGTGATGGTATACACCTTAGGATTAGCAGCCACCTGGAGAGGGGTAGCCGGCCTCCTCATACAGAGACAAATGTGGGGAATACCAGGTAGGCGCTCTATCCAAATGATGCAACAAAAAATAATTAAACCACTGTTTATTACACACAAGAAAATAAAAACAATATAAACCGTAATATAGACCAAAACATATACTAATGGGTGTTACCATGAGGTATATGATATCTCTGGTATATATAATATACACAATGAGTATACACAAAGGTATCACTGATAAAATCAATGTAAAAGGAAAACGCTGATCCTTCTACATAGGAGACTCTCAGAGGTTTTGTCAGTCTCTTATAGTAAATGAGCAGCGCACAGTGTGAGTGAGAAGAAATCCTCCAGCTGATATGGTTCATACAGGAATGTGTCCTGAACCAGAATGACCTTTATATGGTAATTGTCCATCCTCTTAGTTCCGGTGTAACAACAAAGTGAGTTACATGTGTATAGATATGTTGGTAGTTAGTAGTCACTGCACCAGTGTTGGTAGTCCTTGCGACCATAGGCGTGCACAGCACATTTTATTAGGGGGTGCACTGTTGGAGGGGTGTGTCTAGCACCGCCTTTTGGGCGTGTCTAGCATCATCTATTGACGGTCAACGCAATATAAAATATCCACCCTTGTACCAATCCTAATAATGCAGATACATTGTCAGATGTTGTGATGTGCACCAAACAAACACCCCTGATGGCACTCACTGCAATTACAATGCTCCTTCCTCAGCCTGGTCTGGCTCCTCCTCGCTTTCCCCTGCAAGCTGACACTGACAGTCGCACACTAGTACTGCTGCTGCTGGAAAAAACGTGACGTGTTAATGCTGCTGCCAACCACCTGCCAGTATTGAACACTGGCTGCATGCTGCTCATCAGTGGCTGGTGTTGGCATAGAATAGAAGGAGAGAGGTGGGCGTGTGATGGGTGGGCTTGCAAGCAGCATGACGTCATCACGTCACATCACACTGTTTTTGTACATCATACCCTCCAGGTGGACCTTTTTTTTTTTACTGAAGAAATTTTATTAAAGAAGATTTTACATTACAGAACATACATAACGTTATGTAAACAAAAATAAAGCCAATAATACAGTAGCAGCATGTCTGAAAATCATAATATATAGTTGTAGAGTAGTAATACTAAAACTAAAAGTCTTAAAAGTTGGAAATAGAGAAGAAGTGAGGAAAATAAGTAAGAGAAGAGATAGAGAAAGAGTGTAGTGCAGAATAGGGGGGATGTTGACCATCAGTCGTTCGGGGAAACTGCAGAGGACCTGCGCATATTTCTGTGCATTTTGGTTAAACAGTGTATAAACCTAAATAAAAAAAGGGGTTAAACATCATCTATTACCAGCCAAGGCGTTCCGGGGGGTAGTGCCGGAAGGGTAGTAATCAAACCACGGTAGCCATTTCAGTAGAGGGGATTGGGGAGCTAAGGAATATTTAATGCTCATAGTTTCCATTTCAAAATTGCGCTGTATTGACGTTATAATTTTGGACAAGCGTGGGGGGTCTGTTCTTTTCCAATATTGCGCAATTGCGGCCCTGGTAGCTATGAGGATATGGCCTATCACATAAGAGTATTCAGAAGGTATATGAGGAGGAAAATAATGTAAAAAAACAATCTCAGGGCGGTGGGGGAGGGTCACCTTTGTGATCTTTTCAATTAGCCCAAAAATCTCTATCCACAATGGCCTGATAACTGGGCATATCCAAAATATGTGAATTAAAGTACCTTCTGATCCACATTGCCGCCAACAGAATTTAGAGGAGTCTGGCCAGATCTTATGGAGTTTATCAGGTGTGTGATATAGACCATGAATCAATTTGAACATCATTTCAGTGTGGTTGATGCACCGAGACATTTTAAAGATGTTCATAAAAATATTTTCCCAATCCTGTTCAGTCAGAAGGATATTAAATTCTGATTCCCACCGTGTTTGAACATGTAGTTTCATATCATTGAGTGGAGAGAGGAGCGTGATATACCACTGAGATATACCACCTTTGTGCTGTATGGAGGAAAAGTTACTTAAAATATATGGTGGCGGGGTAGGGGAGGTGAGAGGGTCAGGCATATTTGCCCTAATCCAGTGTCTGATACGTAAGTATTTATAAAAATCCTTTGATGGTATCAGATATTGGGTTTGTAGTTGTTGGAAGGTTTTAAGCTCTGATTTGTCATACAAGTCCTTGATCTGTCGAACCCCTAGCTCCCGCCAGTTCCGCAGTGGTAGGTCTGGGAGTATTTTGGAAATCGACAAAATGGATAGGTGCGTAGAGGGAAGTGGGCAGTCGCCCAGATTATTGACTAATCTGTCCCAGACCTTAAGAGAGTTAGTTATACTCCTTATAAGTTTGGTAGAGGGGGGTCTATGTAATGGTTTGACCCAGATTAAATCTGGGAGAGGGAATCCTGTGCACATATGACTTTCAATATCTACCCAGGGTTTTACGGAGTCAGTCTGGAGCCAGTCCTTCAACTGATCAAGGAGACATGCATGTTGATATAGTTCAAGGTTAGGAAATGCAAGACCCCCTTTACCTTTGGATCTAAACAGACGGTTTCTAGCTATCCTGGGTTTTTTACCCTTCCAAATAAAAGTAGACATGACAGAATAAAATTTGTTAAGGAGAGCAAGCGGTACTAAATAAGGTATGGCTCTAAATAGGTAACGAATTTTAGGGAGGAGCATCATTTTAATTGATGAAAGGCGCCCCAACCATGAGATTTCATAGTTCGTCCACTGTTTGGTAAGGGTACGGAAGTGGCCCAAGAGAGGAAGGTAGTTACACTCCACCGTGGAATGGGAGCTGGAAGGAATCTTAATCCCAAGGTATTGGATGGAAGAGTCCTGCCAGGCGTAGGGATATGTAGATTGTAGGGATTGGAGTGGGATCGGTTCAATGTCAAATGCCAATGCCTCAGTTTTAGCCGTATTCAATTTATAGTAGGAGATTTTGGAGTAGTCCTGCAGGATATCGTGGATGACTGGGAGAGAAATTTCAGGCTTAGTTACAAACAGCAGGACGTCATCTGCAAACAGGCAAATCTTATGTTGTGTGGGACCTATGTAAACTCCACTAACTAGGGTAGACGCTCTAATTTTCTCTGCCAGGGGTTCTATCGCTAAAATGAAAATTAATGGTGACAATGGACATCCCTGACGAGTGCCGTTGGTGATGGGGAAAGAATCAGATAGAAACCCATTACTAAAGACGTGTGCTGAGGGATGCGTATATAGGCGTAGGACATTCTGTAAAAATTGTCCCGTGAACCCAAACCTGGCAAGAACTTCTGACATGTATAACCAGTGAATCCTGTCGAAAGCTTTCTCCGCGTCAAGGGAGAGCAACAATAAGGGCTCCCGCGACGCGGATCGGGCCTCCAGAAGGGAGAAGACTCTCCTGGTATTGTCAGAGGCTTGGCGACCGATAGTGAAGCCCACTTGATCTTGATGGACCAATGTGGGGATCAGCGGGTTCAGTCTATTTGCAAGCAGTTTGGCATACAACTTTATATCTGTATTCAAAAGTGCTATGGGTCTATAATTTGCGCAGAGGGATGGGTTCCTGCCCGGTTTGAGAATCGTTATCACCTGTGCTTCCAACATTTCTCTAGGAAAAGGGTTAGAGGAAGCGTCATTGTACAGATTAAGGAGGAGTGGGGAGAGTGAGTCCTGAAAGGTAATGTAAAAGAGATTAATAAACCCGTCCGGCCCAGGGGCTTTGTCTTTTTTGAGGGCTTTCAGGGAAGTCTGAATTTCTCTCTCAGTCCAGGGTGTACAAAGTGTGGAAGCATCCTCGGGGGAAATGGAAGGCAGATTAATGGAATCTAGAAAAGACCGTATAAGCTGCAAGGAAGGTTCCGGGGTTAGGGGGTCCTGTTTGAGGTTGTATAGCTTTCTATAATAAGAGGCAAATTGGTTTGCAATGTCTTTAGGGTTCAGTGACGGCGGTCCGTCTGGGTTTGCCAAGTATTTAATTCTATTGATAAGATTTTTCCCTCTGAGTTTCCGCGCCAGTAATTTACCCGCCCTATTACCTAATGTATAGTATTTTTGCTTTAGGTTAGAGACAGCTCTTTGTACGTGCAAAAGGTAGAGACTGTTCAGTTTCCTCTTTGCTTCAGTCAGGGACGCGAGGGTGAGATCATCGGCAGGGGATTGTTTATGTTTAGTTTCTAGCGTCGTCACCTCCAACTCATAAGCCAACTGGACTTCCCGGTCTCGGCGCGCTATATGAGCTGAAGCATGGATAGCTGCACCTCTCAGGACTGCTTTAAGAGCACACCAATGATTGGAGATAGAGGTATCAACGGGGCTGTTTGTGTCCAAATAAGAAGACAAGGCCTCTCGTAATATAGAGACTCCGTCCTCATCTTTCAAAATGTAGTCCCGTAGTCTCCAGGGGCGTGTTGCGGGGATATGCGTTTTGTATGACCAAGTCCAAAGTAATGGCGCGTGGTCTGACCACGATATCGGCAATATTTTGACGTTAGGAATTGATTGTAATGTCCATTTATCCGTCAGGAGCAAATCGATCCTAGAATAGGATCTGTGCACTGCCGAATAAAATGTATAGTCTCTGGCCCCTATATTCCTGATTCTCCAAGCATCATATAAGTCAAATTCGGCTAGTAGGTGTGAGAAAGAGGAGGCCAGTGCTTTGGCTGCATTAGCGGACTGTTTGTCGAGTTTCGAGGATTTGTCTAGATTAGGGTCAGGGGCTAAGTTAAAGTCACCCATCAGGAAAACCGCGCCTTTCTTGACACTATACAGCTTTTGAAAGAAGGATTTCAGAAATCGGGGTTGATTAGAATTAGGGGCATAGAGGGAGACCAAAGTTACATATTTGGTTCGCAGTTTCCCCACTAGAATCAGGTATCTGCCATTGCCATCTACCCACTTACTCTCCAGTTGGAAAGAGCACGATTTATGGAAAAGGATAGCGACACCGTTTCTCTTGAACGGCCCACAGGAGATATAGTGAACCGGGTAGTTGGTATTGGAGAACTGAGGGAGGGAGTGTAGTGGGAAGTGGGATTCCTGTATAGCTACTACGTCCGCCTTTTGATCTGTAAAGTATTTTAGGGCCAGGCGCCTCTTATTAGGTGAGTTAAGCCCTTTAACATTAAGACTTAAAAAGGTGGCCATGTGGGAGGGTATGAGGGGGTGATACATAGCATGGCGAAAAGCATCAGTAACACTTGCATCCAGTTATAATACATAACAGCACAGTCCTCTAGGACAGAAGTATAGTCAACATCAGTAGAGAGAAGAATATGAGGGTAGAAGACAGAACAAGAAATAAAACATGGAAAAAAAACAGAAATAGCATCCATAAAGGAGCCAGAGATCCCGTCACATGGGTATCCTGACGGACAGGTGTGGGTGGGTGGCATACCAGCCAACTTTTCCCACCGTCGCCTCCAAACCAGAACATGCTTAACACATAATCATCAATCACAATGATAGATAAGGTAAATAGAAAAAACTAAACAAACGTAGGTCATCCTAAGATAATAGTAAATGGGCGTTTGCTGTCTAATTGAAACATAAACAGATCTACTTCTATCTAAGTTTAAACGAAACATTGAAACATCCGACGCAAAGCATTGACTATAGTATAATGAAATATAGCTACAGATGAGCCTGCATGGGAAAAAAACGAAAGCTGAATAGTAATTATCGTATGGTTATCGTATGGTTATTCCCAAGTGTTTCTCAGCCCGGAGCCAGTGTCCAGTCTTGGGCTATCCGTTTCGGTGATGTAGCCGGGGGGACAGGTTGCATGTCGAGAAGAATGTCCCATTTTTTCAGAATTTTAGATCCATCCTCGGGTGTGGTGATGACGGTGGTTATGCCATTACGTAGCACAATCAGCTTAGTGGGGAATCCCCACTTATATTGAACTGTAGCTTTCCGTAGGGCTGATGTGATGTTAGAGAATGATCGCCTTTTGGCCATGGTCGCTGGAGACAGGTCCTGGAAAAGTTGAAGAGAGTCCAGACAAGTCGCCGTAGGTGAAGAGGGCAGTGCTGCACGTAGGATCTTTTCCTTAGTGTGAAAAAAATGAACCCTGAGAAGTGTGTCCCGGGAGGCCTGAGCAGGTGCTTGTCTAGACTTCGGGAGTCTATGGATCCTGTCAATCAGGAGGTCAGGTAGCGGGACATCAGGTATCAATTTGTGGAAAAGATCTGTGGCGTATCCATACAAGTCAGCATTTGAAACATCATCAGGAATGCCTCTTATTTTTATATTATTCCTACGTGAGCGGTCCTCCAAATCTGTAGTTTTGTCTCGGATGTTAGCGACCTCGTCCAGGAGAGCGTCGTGCGCGGAGATCAAATCATTATGTGATGTTACTAGCTCCTCCATCTTGTGTTCAATGTGGTCTGTCCTGTCACCGATTTCAGAAATATCAGAGCGGAGGGCTTGTATATTGGATCTAAGCTCAGATGTAATGTCTGACTTGAAAGAGGCTAGCAAGGAATGGATTGAGCGTAGCGTGACCGGGCCATCTAAAGAGTCCATATCAGCTTGTGCGGCGTGGGCCGTGTTGCTTATTATTGATGAAGTTGCTTGAGATGATTGAGCCAGATTCGGCGAGGAAAGTGGTGTATGAGTCTTCTTACCGGAGGAGGAGGACCCAAAGAAATTCACTTGTGAAGCAGATTTAGACCCCTTCGATTTCTTTGGAGGCATGTCGAGATGTCCCGGGAGGGGTTAGTAGATCATACAGGTAAAAAGAGGATGACCGTAGTGAGTGGTTATTCAGGCAGGAATCGACGGTGAGATAGTCATGATGTTAGAAGGGCATGTCTTCACAGGGGGGTTCGCACCCTATATATTGTAGTGGTTAGTGACGGGTGTAGGGCTGCGTGCTCCTGAAGAATCAAGTGGTATACACTGGGGAGCAAAGCAGGGCCATGGGTCGTATGCTTCTTCCCTGGTCCCGTAATTCCTGGTTCCCAACCTGGGACAGCCAGCGGTCAAGGTCTTCCGTGCAGAGGTTCAGAAATATCCAGGGAGACTCTGTGTAATCTGTGCGATGCAAGATGTTCACCCCCTGGGGAAGGGAGACTGTGGCTGCAGCTCTGGATGGCAGGTGGAGGTATCCGCAGCCACACAATATTTCCGGAGGGTCCGGGGCAGTCAAGGGCTGGTGAGTAAGCGAGCCCAGGGGAGAGGAAAAGCCGCTACTCGTCCCGGGACGGTCGCGCTCCGGTCCCGGAGCGCACTTCCGGGGAGACTCTAAATTTGACGTTCCGGTATCAGAACGGGTCACTGGTCGCAAGCATAGGTATAGCAGGAGCCACTCGCCAGGGTCCCCGAGCTCAGTATGCTGTCCACGGTAGTGGGTAGCGCCAGATGGGGTGATGTCGGCTGAAGGGGTTAGGAGGAAGTCAGCCTGGTAAGCTCTTTTTATCTGGAGCTCTGGAGCTGCATCCCCAAGTGTTAATTGATAAAATATGCCCTGTATTAGGCCAGCCACAGGTGGATAAAGGAGGCTTCTGAGGGTTTGTCTTCTGGGCCCGCCGTGTCCTCGTTCCGGTCCCGGAACTTGTGGCTGGGCCTCCTCAAAACTTTAGTCCCCTGTCTGTATGTGTGGGGAGCGGAGGCCTTGGTAGTTGGGCCTGCGCTATGGGCTGTGGTGGCTGAGCGTCAGCGGGTGGAAGTGAGAGAGGTGCCTCGGGCGCCGCAGGGCCGCCGGACAGCGAGGGACTAGCAGGCTATTCAAAGCTTACCAGCCGTCGCCTCCGTCTGGTCCGCGGGTACCCAGGGCCTCCGTCTCCGTCGTCGCGTCTCAGGAGTGCAGGTCTGAGGGGTCGCCGTCTCCGCGTCCCGTCACTATCTCCTCCGTGCCCCGCTGTCTCCCGCCCTAGGTAGGCGTAGTCTCCGTTTTCAAGCTCCCAGGTGAGGACAAAACACTCGGCCGAGTGTCGGGTCCGGGAGGGGGGAATTTCTACTCCAGTCCCCGGCTTCACAGGGAGGGGTAGGCCGCAACCCGCAGTGACCCTTAAAAGGGTCCCCCGGCTCCGCAGTCGCTACCCCTCGAGCAGGTGGGTCCAGGAAGAGCCACAGAGTGCTATGAGGCCGATGGTGGGCCTAATCAACAGGTTTCTAGGGGTCTCTATGAAGAGGGTTAGCAGGAGCTCCTGAAAAACCCTTCTGTTCAGCTTGCTGGCCAGGCCACACCCCCCCAGGTGGACCTTTTTAATAGGTACAGTAGCTTTTTTAAAGGTCTGTACCAATTTTTGGCTCTCCAAACTTCCATTGAAAGTATAGGAAAAGGGATGTAGCCACGTCCCCTTTACCCGTAGCTACGCCCCCTTTTCTAATTTGTACCAATTTTTATGTGTAAAATGTTGGAGGGTATGGTACATGGAGGTGGAGCCGGGAGTTTGAAAGCCGGTGGCAGTGGCACCCTTGATTAACCCAGGCGTCCAGTCAGTAATGCAGTCCTGACAGGGTGCAGCGCAGAGGGGACAGTAATCAGCCTGCTCGGTGATCGCTGCATCAGGCATGTGAGATCGGGGTGCTGAACATTAGGGGGTGCCTGTGCGCACCAGGAACCCCCCCTGCGCACGCCTATGCTTGCGGCACAAAGTTGATACTGCAGACCCGCTCCGTATCACCCTTTGCCCGGGTGAAGAAGCTGCGGGCGGCGCGGTCTGCTATAAGCTGTTCCCTGTCGTGCGGTGCAATGTGGATGCGCAGAGCCGCTGTCTCGTACTCCCAGCACGGGTAAGGTTTGTATCAGCAGCACAGTGTCTGGACTTACCCGGAATAGGGAGGAACACATGGTGCAGTCTCTCCACGATGTTCATTTCACATTTTCCGGCAATTGGTGAACCATCAGCTATTGGAGGTTGTATCTTCTTCTGTGGGCACTACAGGTATCAGCAATCCCTCTCTCTGTGCCCTCAACGCGTTTCTCCGCACACCGGGCAGCTTTTTCAAGAGCTGGAGGATTTCTTCTCACTCACACTGTGCGCTGCTAATTTACTATAAGAGACTGACAAAACCTCTGAGAGTCTCCTATGTAGAAGGATCAGCGTTTTCCTTTTACATTGATTTTATCAGTGATACCTTTGTGTATACTCATTGTGTATATCATGTATACCAGAGATATCATACACCTCAGGGTAACACCCATTAGTATATGTTTTGCTCTATATTACGGTTTATATTGTTTTTATGTTTTGGCTGCATCATTTGGATAGAGCGCCTACCTGGTATTCCCCACATTTGCACACAGCATGGGGCACAGTAACAGCCGGCGTGACGTGACTGCTGGGGGGGGGGGGGGGGCGCGGCAATGAGGGGGCTCAGCCTGCAGCTGTCACACTGCCAGTGGTGTAGTAATGCTCTGCAGCTGTCACACCGCCAGTGGTGTAGTAATGCTCTGCAGCTGTCACACTGCCAGTGGTGTAGTAATGCTCTGCAGCTGTCACACTGCCAGTGGTGGAGTAATGCTCTGCAGCTGTCACACTGCCAGTGGTGGAGTAATGCTCTGCAGCTGTCACACTGCCAGTGGTGTAGTAATGCTCTGCAGCTGTCACACTGCCAGTGGTGGAGTAATGCTCTGCAGCTGTCACACTGCCAGTGGTGGAGTAATGCTCTGCAGCTGACATAATAATAATAATAATGACAGGACACCACAGGCCGCTCCCTCTGTATTATAATAACAACAAGACACCACAGGCTGCTCCCCCTGTATAATAACAATAAGAGGACACTACAGGCTGCTCCCCCTGTATAGTAATAATAACAGGACACCACAGGCTGCTCCCCCTGTGTAATAATAATAACAGGACACCACAGGCTGCTCCCCCTGTGTAATAATAATAATAATAACAGGACACCACAGGCTGCTCCCCCTGTGTAATAATAATAATAATAACAGGACACCACAGGCTAGTAGTAAAGTAAGACGCCATTACCTGATCTCCACGGACACTGGGAGACACGCCTCCTATGTGTAACACCCTGTATGAGCAGTGAGATGAGTGTGTACAGCGCTGTGTGTGTGTATGACACGGGTAATATACTCTCCATGCACCACACACTGCAGCACATACACCCTGCCCGGCAGGAGAGGGGGCTGCGGCCATTACCTGGAGGAGACCGGGGGCGGAGCTCTGTGTACAGGAAGGGGCGGGGCTCTGTTTCCGGGTCACCGTCTGTATAGCGCAGTCAGTCAGCACCGCCCACCCTCCCGCTCATAGGCCGCTGCGTCCCGTCCCTCAACATAAATCCCCGCCCACTCTACCCGCCATTGGTTGGAGAGTCCCGTCACTCATCGTGACGTGTATGGGAGGGAGTGGGGGCGGGGCTGGGAGCAATGGGCGGGAGAAAGGTAAATGAGTGATTGGACCTTGCGACCAATAGCTAGAGGCAGGGGCGGGGCTGGCTGAGTGACGGGTGCTGCAGCCTATGAGAGAGTGGGCGGGGCTGGTGGCTGATCCCGTGCGATGAGTTAGATGCTGACCCCGAAATACTGTCCCTGGTAACATCTCCTGCCCCCCCCTCTCCTGTCTCCTCCCCCTGCCCCCCATACCCCCCTCCCCTGCTGCCCCCTGCCTCCCATACCCCCCTCCCCTGCTTCCCCCTATACCCTGCTGCCCCCTGCCTTTCATACCACCCTCCCCTGCTGCCCACTATACCCTGCTGCCCCCTGTCTCCCATACCCCCCTCCCCTGCTGCCCCCTGCCTCCCATACCCCCTCCCCTGCTACCCCCTGCCTCCCATACCCCCCTACCCTGCTACCCCCTGCCTCCCATACCTCCCTACCCTGCTGCCCCCTGCCTCCCATACCCCCTCCCCTGCTGCCCCCTGCCTCCCATAACCCCCTCCCCTGCTGCCCCCTGCCTCCCATACCCCCCTCCCCTGCTGCCTCCCCTGCTGCTCCGGCCTCCCATACCCCCCTGCCCTGCTGCTCCCTTTCGCCACAGTTGCCCTAGCCTCCCATACCCCCCTGTCCTGCTGCCCTCTATACCCTGCTGCCCCTGCCTCCCATACCCCCTGCCCTGCTGCCCCCTGCTTCCCATACCCCCCTCTCCTGCTGCCCCCTGCCTCCCATACCCCCCTCTCCTGCTTGCCTCCCATACCACCCTACCCTGTTTCCCCCTGCCTGCCTCCCATACCCCCTCCCCTGCTGCCCCCTGCCTTCCAAACCCCCCTCCCCTGCTTCCCCCTATACCCTGCTGCCCCCTGCCTTTCATACCACCCTCCCCTGCTGCCCACTATACCCTGCTGCCCCCTGCCTCCCATACCCCCTCTCCTGCTGCCCCCTGCCTCCCATACCCACCTCCCCTGCTGCTCCGGCCTCCCATACCACCCATGCTGCCCCCTGTCCTGCTGCTCCGGCCTCCCATACCCCCCTGCCCTGCTGCTCCCTTTCGCCACAGTTGCCCTACACTCCCATACCCCCCTGCCCTGCTGCTCCCTGCCTGCCATATCCTCCTACCCTTCTGCCCCCTGCCTCCCATACCCCCTGCCCTGCTGCCCCCTATACCCCCCTCTCCTGCTGCCCCCTGCCTCCCATACCCCGCTCTCCTGCTGCCCCTGCCTCCCATACCTCGCTCCCCTGCCTGCCTCCCATACCCCTCCCCTGCTGCTCCCTGCCTCTCATACCGCCCTGCTGCTCCCTACCTCCTCTGTTGCCCCAGCCTCCCATACCTCCCTCCCCTGCTGCCCCCTATACCCCCTGCCCTGCTGCTTCCTGCTTACCATACCCCCCTCCCCTGCTGTCCCCTATACCCTGCTGCCCCGGCCTCCCATACCACATACTCCTGCTTCCCCGGCCTCCCATGCCCTGCTACCCCCTGCCTCCCATACCCCCTCTCCTGCTGCCCCCTGCCTCCCATACCCCCTCTCCTGCTGCTCCTGTCTCCCATACCCCGCTCCCCTGCCTGCCTCCCATACCCCCTCCCCTGCTGCTCCCTGCCTCCCATACCCCCCTCCCCTGCTGCCCCATGCCTCCCATACCCCCCTCCCCTGCTGCTCCCGGCCTCCCATACCACCCTGCCCTGTTGCCCCCTGCCTGCTCCCATACCCACCTCCCCTGCTGCCTCCCCTGCTGCTCCGGCCTCCCATACCCCCCTGCCCTGCTGCTCCCTTTCGCCACAGTTGCCCTAGCCTCCCATACCCCCTGTCCTGCTGCCCTCTATACCCTGCTGCCCCCTGCCTCCCATACCCACTGCCCTGCTGCCCCCTGCCTCCCATACCCCCCTCTCCTGCTGCCCCCTGCCTCCCATACCCCCCTACCCTGTTTCCCCCTGCCTGCCTCCCATACCCCCTCCCCTGCTTGCCTCCCATACCCCCCTACCCTGCTTCCCCCTGCCTGCCTCCCATACCCCCTCCCCTGCTGCCCCCTGCCTTCTATACCCCCTACCCTGCTTACCCCTATACCCTGCTGCCCCCTGCCTTTCATACCACCCTCCCCTGCTGCCCACTATACCCTGCTGCCCCCTGCCTCCCATACCTCCTCTCCTGCTGCCCCCTGTCTCCCATACCCCCTCTCCTGCTGCCCCCTGCCTCCCATACCCACCTCCCCTGCTGCTCCGGCCTCCCATACCACTAATGCTGCCCCCTGTCCTGCTGCTCCGGCATCACATACCCCCCTGCCCTGCTGCTCCCTTTCGCCACAGTTGCCCTACACTCCCATACCCCCCTGCCCTGCTGCTCCCTGCCTGCCATATCCTCCTACCCTTCTGCCCCCTGCCTCCCATACCCCCTGCCCTGCTGCCCCCTATTCCCCCTCTCCTGCTGCCCCCTGCCTCCCATACCCCCCTCTCCTGCTGCCCCCTGCCTCCCATACCCCGCTCTCCTGCTGCCCCTGCCTCCCATACCTCGCTCCCCTGCCTGCCTCCCATACCCCTCCCCTGCTGCTCCCTGCCTCTCATACCGCCCTGCTGCTCCCTACCTCCCCTGTTGCCCCAGCTTCCCATACCTCCCTCCCCTGCTGCCCCCTATACCCCCTGCCCTGCTGCTTCCTGTTTACCATACCCCCCTCCCCTGCTGTCACCTATACCCTGCTGCCCCGGCCTCCCATACCACACACTCCTGCTTCCCCGGCCTCCCATGCCCTGCTACCCCCTGCCTCCCATACCCCCTCTCCTGCTGCCCCCTGCCTGCTATACCCCCCTCCCCTACTGCCCCCTGCCTCCCATACCCCCTCGCCTGCCTCCCATACCCCCCTGCCCTGCTGCTCCCTGCCTGCCATATCCCCCTACCCTGCTTCCCCCTATACCCTGCTGCCCCCTGCCTCCCATAGCCCCTCCGCTGCTGCCCCCTATACCACCCTGCCCTGCTGCCCCTGCCTTCCATACTCTCCTCTCCTGCTGCCCCGTCTCCCATACCCCCCTCTCCTGCTGCCCCCTGCCTCCCATACCCCCCTCTCCTGCTGTCCCCTGCCTCCCATACCCCGCTCTCCTGCTGCCCCTGCCTCCCATACCTCGCTCCCCTGCCTGCCTCCCATACCCCTCCCCTGCTGCTCCCTGCCTCTCATACCGCCCTGCTGCTCCCTACCTCCCCTGTTGCCCCAGCCTCCCATACCTCCCTCCCCTGCTGCCCCCTATACCCCCTGCCCTGCTGCTTCCTGTTTACCATACCCCCCTCCCCTGCTGTCACCTATACCCTGCTGCCCCAGCCTCCCATACCACACACTCCTGCTTCCCCGGCCTCCCATGCCCTGCTGCCCCCTGCCTCCCATACCCCCTCTCCTGCTGCCCCCTGCCTGCCATACCCCCCTCCCCTACTGCCCCCTGCCTCCCATACCCCCCTGCCCTGCTGCTCCCTGCCTGCCATATCCCCCTACCCTGCTTCCCCCTATACCCTGCTGCCCCCTGCCTCCCATAGCCCCTCCGCTGCTGCCCCCTATACCCCCCTGCCCTGCTGCCCCTGCCTCCCATACTCTCCTCTCCTGCTGCCCCGTCTCCCATACACCACTCTCCTGCTGCTCCTGTCTCCCTGCCTGCCTCCCATACCCCCTCCCCTGCTGCTCCCTGCCTCCCATACCACCCTGCTGCTCCCTGCCTCCCTTGTTGCCCCAGCCTCCCATACCTCCCTACCCTGCTGCCCCCTATACAACCTGCCCTGCTGCTCCCTGCCTGTCATACCCCCTCCCCTGCTGCCCCCTATACCCTGCTGCCCCCGGCCTCCCATACCACACACTCCTGCTGCCCCCTGCCTCCTATACCCCCTCCCCTGCTGCCCCCTGCCTGCCATACCCCCCTGCCCTGCTGCCTCCCATACCCCCTTGCCTGCCTTCCATACCCCCCTGCCCTGCTGCCCCCTGCCTTCCATACCCCCCTCCCCTGCTGCTCCCTGCCTCCCATACCCCCCCTCCCCTGCTGCTCCCTGCTCCCATACCGCCCTGCCTGCCTCCCATAACCCTCTGCCCTGCTGCCCCCTGCCTCCCATACCCCCCTGCCCTGCCTGCCTCCCATACCCCCTTGCCCTGCTGCTCCCTGCCTGCCATACCCCCTCCTCTGCTGCTCCCTGCCTTCCATACCCCCCTCCCCTGCTGCTCCCTGCCTGCCATATCCCCCTAACCTGCTTCCCCCTATACCCTGCTGCCCCCTGCCTCCCATAGCCCCTCCGCTGCTGCCCCCTATACCCCCCTGCCCTGCTGCCCCTGCCTCCCATACTCTCCTCTCCTGCTGCCCCGTCTCCCATACCCCACTCTCCTGCTGCTCCTGTCTCTCTGCCTGCCTCCCATACCCCCTCCCCTGCTGCTCCCTGCCTCCCATACCACCCTGCTGCTCCCTGCCTCCCTTGTTGCCCCAGCCTCCCATACCTCCCTACCCTGCTGCCCTCTATACAACCTGCCCTGCTGCTCCCTGCCTGCCATACCTCCCTCCCCTGTGCCCCCTATACAACCTGCCCTGCTGCTCCCTGCCTGTCATACCCCCTCCCCTGCTGCCCCCTATACCCTGCTGCCCCCGGCCTCCCATACCACACACTCCTGCTGCCCCCTGCCTCCTATACCCCCTCCCCTGCTGCCCCCTGCCTGCCATACCCCCCTGCCCTGCTGCCTCCCATACCCCCTTGCCTGCCTTCCATACCCCCCTGCCCTGCCTGCCTCCCATACCCCCCTGCCCTGCTGCCCCCTGCATTCCATACCCCCCTCCCCTGCTGCTCCCTGCCTCCCATACCCCCCCTCCCCTGCTGCTCCCTTACCGCCCTGCCTGCCTCCCATACCCCTCTGCCCTGCTGCCCCCTGCCTCCCATACCCCCTGCCCTGCCTGCCTCCCATACCCCTTGCCCTGCTGCTCCCTGCCTGCCATACCCCCTCCTCTGCTGCTCCCTGCCTCCCATACCCCCTCCCCTGCTGCCCCCTGCCTTCCATACCCCCTACCCTGCTTCCCCCTATACCCTGCTGCCCCCTGCCTTTCATACCACCCTCCCCTGCTGCCCACTATACCCTGCTGCCCCCTGCCTCCCATACCCCCTCTCCTGCTGCCCCCTGCCTCCCATACCCACCTCCCCTGCTGCTCCGGCCTCCCATACCACCCATGCTGCCCCCTGTCCTGCTGCTCCGGCCTCCCATACCCCCCTGCCCTGCTGCTCCCTTTCGCCACAGTTGCCCTACACTCCCATACCCCCCTGCCCTGCTGCTCCCTGCCTGCCATATCCTCCTACCCTTCTGCCTCCCATACCCCCTGCCCTGCTGCCCCCTATACCCCCCTCTCCTGCTGCCCCCTGCCTCCCATACCCCGCTCTCCTGCTGCCCCTGCCTCCCATACCTCGCTCCCCTGCCTGCCTCCCATACCCCTCCCCTGCTGCTCCCTGCCTCTCATACCGCCCTGCTGATCCCTACCTCCTCTGTTGCCCCAGCCTCCCATACCTCCCTCCCCTGCTGCCCCCTATACCCCCTGCCCTGCTGCTTCCTGCTTACCATACCCCCCTCCCCTGCTGTCCCCTATACCCTGCTGCCCCGGCCTCCCATACCACATACTCCTGCTTCCCCGGCCTCCCATGCCCTGCTACCCCCTGCCTCCCATACCCCCTCTCCTGCTGCCCCCTGCCTCCCATACCCCCTCTCCTGCTGCTCCTGTCTCCCATACCCCGCTCCCCTGCCTGCCTCCCATACCCCCTCCCCTGCTGCTCCCTGCCTCCCATACCCCCCTCCCCTGCTGCCCCATGCCTCCCATACCCCCCTCCCCTGCTGCTCCCGGCCTCCCATACCACCCTGCCCTGTTGCCCCCTGCCTGCTCCCATACCCACCTCCCCTGCTGCCTCCCCTGCTGCTCCGGCCTCCCATACCCCCCTGCCCTGCTGCTCCCTTTCGCCACAGTTGCCCTAGCCTCCCATACCCCCTGTCCCGCTGCCCTCTATACCCTGCTGCCCCCTGCCTCCCATACCCCCCTCTCCTGCTGCCCCCTGCCTCCCATACCCCCCTACCCTGTTTCCCCCTGCCTGCCTCCCATACCCCCTCCCCTGCTTGCCTCCCATACCCCCCTACCCTGCTTCCCCCTGCCTGCCTCCCATACCCCCTCCCCTGCTGCCCCCTGCCTTCCATACCCCCTACCCTGCTTACCCCTATACCCTGCTGCCCCCTGCCTTTCATACCACCCTCCCCTGCTGCCCACTATACCCTGCTGCTCCCTGCCTCCCATACCTCCTCTCCTGCTGCCCCCTGTCTCCCATACCCCCTCTCCTGCTGCCCCCTGCCTCCCATACCCACCTCCCCTGCTGCTCCGGCCTCCCATACCACTAATGCTGCCCCCTGTCCTGCTGCTCCGGCATCACATACCCCCCTGCCCTGCTGCTCCCTTTCGCCACAGTTGCCCTACACTCCCATACCCCCCTGCCCTGCTGCTCCCTGCCTGCCATATCCTCCTACCCTTCTGCCCCCTGCCTCCCATACCCCCTGCCCTGCTGCCCCCTATTCCCCCTCTCCTGCTGCCCCCTGCCTCCCATACCCCCCTCTCCTGCTGCCCCCTGCCTCCCATACCCCGCTCTCCTGCTGCCCCTGCCTCCCATACCTCGCTCCCCTGCCTGCCTCCCATACCCCTCCCCTGCTGCTCCCTGCCTCTCATACCGCCCTGCTGCTCCCTACCTCCCCTGTTGCCCCAGCTTCCCATACCTCCCTCCCCTGCTGCCCCCTATACCCCCTGCCCTGCTGCTTCCTGTTTACCATACCCCCCTCCCCTGCTGTCACCTATACCCTGCTGCCCCGGCCTCCCATACCACACACTCCTGCTTCCCCGGCCTCCCATGCCCTGCTACCCCCTGCCTCCCATACCCCCTCTCCTGCTGCCCCCTGCCTGCTATACCCCCCTCCCCTACTGCCCCCTGCCTCCCATACCCCCTCGCCTGCCTCCCATACCCCCCTGCCCTGCTGCTCCCTGCCTGCCATATCCCCCTACCCTGCTTCCCCCTATACCCTGCTGCCCCCTGCCTCCCATAGCCCCTCCGCTGCTGCCCCCTATACCACCCTGCCCTGCTGCCCCTGCCTTCCATACTCTCCTCTCCTGCTGCCCCGTCTCCCATACCCCCCTCTCCTGCTGCCCCCTGCCTCCCATACCCCCCTCTCCTGCTGTCCCCTGCCTCCCATACCCCGCTCTCCTGCTGCCCCTGCCTCCCATACCTCGCTCCCCTGCCTGCCTCCCATACCCCTCCCCTGCTGCTCCCTGCCTCTCATACCGCCCTGCTGCTCCCTACCTCCCCTGTTGCCCCAGCCTCCCATACCTCCCTCCCCTGCTGCCCCCTATACCCCCTGCCCTGCTGCTTCCTGTTTACCATACCCCCCTCCCCTGCTGTCACCTATACCCTGCTGCCCCAGCCTCCCATACCACACACTCCTGCTTCCCCGGCCTCCCATGCCCTGCTGCCCCCTGCCTCCCATACCCCCTCTCCTGCTGCCCCCTGCCTGCCATACCCCCCTCCCCTACTGCCCCCTGCCTCCCATACCCCCTCGCCTGCCTCCCATACCCCCCTGCCCTGCTGCTCCCTGCCTGCCATATCCCCCTACCCTGCTTCCCCCTATACCCTGCTGCCCCCTGCCTCCCATAGCCCCTCCGCTGCTGCCCCCTATACCCCCCTGCCCTGCTGCCCCTGCCTCCCATACTCTCCTCTCCTGCTGCCCCGTCTCCCATACACCACTCTCCTGCTGCTCCTGTCTCCCTGCCTGCCTCCCATACCCCCTCCCCTGCTGCTCCCTGCCTCCCATACCACCCTGCTGCTCCCTGCCTCCCTTGTTGCCCCAGCCTCCCATACCTCCCTACCCTGCTGCCCCCTATACAACCTGCCCTGCTGCTCCCTGCCTGTCATACCCCCTCCCCTGCTGCCCCCTATACCCTGCTGCCCCCGGCCTCCCATACCACACACTCCTGCTGCCCCCTGCCTCCTATACCCCCTCCCCTGCTGCCCCCTGCCTGCCATACCCCCCTGCCCTGCTGCCTCCCATACCCCCTTGCCTGCCTTCCATACCCCCCTGCCCTGCTGCCCCCTGCCTTCCATACCCCCCTCCCCTGCTGCTCCCTGCCTCCCATACCCCCCCTCCCCTGCTGCTCCCTGCTCCCATACCGCCCTGCCTGCCTCCCATAACCCTCTGCCCTGCTGCCCCCTGCCTCCCATACCCCCCTGCCCTGCCTGCCTCCCATACCCCCTTGCCCTGCTGCTCCCTGCCTGCCATACCCCCTCCTCTGCTGCTCCCTGCCTTCCATACCCCCCTCCCCTGCTGCTCCCTGCCTGCCATATCCCCCTAACCTGCTTCCCCCTATACCCTGCTGCCCCCTGCCTCCCATAGCCCCTCCGCTGCTGCCCCCTATACCCCCCTGCCCTGCTGCCCCTGCCTCCCATACTCTCCTCTCCTGCTGCCCCGTCTCCCATACCCCACTCTCCTGCTGCTCCTGTCTCTCTGCCTGCCTCCCATACCCCCTCCCCTGCTGCTCCCTGCCTCCCATACCACCCTGCTGCTCCCTGCCTCCCTTGTTGCCCCAGCCTCCCATACCTCCCTACCCTGCTGCCCTCTATACAACCTGCCCTGCTGCTCCCTGCCTGCCATACCTCCCTCCCCTGTGCCCCCTATACAACCTGCCCTGCTGCTCCCTGCCTGTCATACCCCCTCCCCTGCTGCCCCCTATACCCTGCTGCCCCCGGCCTCCCATACCACACACTCCTGCTGCCCCCTGCCTCCTATACCCCCTCCCCTGCTGCCCCCTGCCTGCCATACCCCCCTGCCCTGCTGCCTCCCATACCCCCTTGCCTGCCTTCCATACCCCCCTGCCCTGCCTGCCTCCCATACCCCCCTGCCCTGCTGCCCCCTGCCTTCCATACCCCCCTCCCCTGCTGCTCCCTGCCTCCCATACCCCCCCTCCCCTGCTGCTCCCTTACCGCCCTGCCTGCCTCCCATACCCCTCTGCCCTGCTGCCCCCTGCCTCCCATACCCCCTGCCCTTCCTGCCTCCCATACCCCTTGCCCTGCTGCTCCCTGCCTGCCATACCCCCTCCTCTGCTGCTCCCTGCCTTCCATACCCCCCTGCCCTGCTGCTCCCTGCCTGCCATACCCCCTCCCCTGCCTCCCATACCCCCTGCCCTGCTGCCCCCTATACCCCATGCCCTGCTGCCCCCTGCCTCCCATACCCCCCTCTCCTGCTGCCCCCTGCCTCCCATACCCCCTCCCCTGCTGCCCCCTGCCTGCCATACCCCCCTGCCCTGCTGCCTCCCATACCCCCTTGCCTGCCTCCCATACCCCCCTCTCCTGCTACCCCCTGCCTCCAATACCCCCCTCCCCTGCTGCCCCCTGCCTGCCTCTCATACCCCTCTGCCCCCTGCCTACCTCCCATACCCCCTCTCCTGCCCTGCTGCTCCCTGCCTGCCATACCCCCCTCTCCTGCTGCCCCTGGCCTCCCATACCCCACTCCCCTGCTGCCCCCTGCCTTTCTGTTTGTCACCTGCTGTGGTAAAAGGGGCATATCAATGTCTGTGTGTGTAATTACCAATTACCAAAGATAAAAGTGACGTCACTGTGACGCTTCCAGAACTCCTCACCTCCCCAGTCATGTCCCTTTATTATTACTATAGATATAACTGATGTCACTGTGACTGCTGGGAATGGGACATTATACAGTAACACCGGGGGATGTGTCTGGGTGATGACTGGAGAGGTGACTGCTGGGAATGGGACATTATACAGTAACACCAGGGGATGTGTCTGGGTGATGACTGGAGAGGTGACTGCTGGGAATGGGACATTATACAGTAACACCATGGGACGTGTCTGGGTGATGACTGGAGAGGTGACTGCTGGGAATGGGACATTATACAGTAACACCAGGGGATGTGTCTGGGTGATGGCTGGAGAGGTGACTGCTGGGAATGGGGCATTATACAGTAACACCAGGGGATGTGTCTGGGTGATGACTGGAGAGGTGACTGCTGGGAATGGGGCATTATACAGTAACACCGGGGGATGTGTCTGGGTGATGACTGGAGAGGTGACTGCTGGGAATGGGACATTATACAGTAACACCAGGGGAACGTGTCTGGGTGATGACTGGAGAGGTGACTGCTGGGAATGGGGCATTATACAGTAACACCGGGGGATGTGTCTGGGAGATGACTGGAGAGGTGACTGCTGGGAATGGGACATTATACAGTAACACCAGGGAACGTGTCTGGGTGATGACTGGAGAGGTGACTGCTGGGAATGGGGCATTATACAGTAACACCAGGGGATGTGTCTGGGTGATGACTGGAGAGGTGACTGCTGGGAATGGGACATTATACAGTAACACCGGGGGATGTGTCTGGGTGATGACTGGAGAGGTGACTGCTGGGAATGGGGCATTATACAATAACACCAGGGGATGTGTCTGGGTGATGACTGGAGAGGTGACTGCTGGGAATGGGACATTATACAGTAACACCAGGGGATGTGTCTGGATGATGACTGGAGAGGTGACTGCTGGGAATAGGACATTATACAGTAACATCAGAGGACGTGTCTTGGCGATGACTGGAGAGGTGACTGCTGGGAATGGGACATTATACAGTAACACCAGGGGATGTGTCTGGGTGATGACTGGAGAGGTGACTGCTGGGAATGGGGCATTATACAGTAACACCAGGGGATGTGTCTGGGTGATGACTGGAGAGGTGACTGCTGGGAATGGGACATTATACAGTAACACCAGGGGATGTGTCCGGGTGATGACTGGAGAGGTGACTGCTGGGAATGGGGCATTATACAGTAACACCAGGGGATGTGTCCGGGTGATGACTGGAGAGGTGACTGCTGGGAATGGGGCATTATACAGTAACACCAGGGGATGTGTCTGGGTGATGACTGGAGAGGTGACTGCTGGGAATGGGACATTATACAGTAACACCAGGGGATGTGTCTGGGTGATGACTGGAGAGGTGACTGCTGGGAATGGGGCATTATACAGTAACACCAGGGGACGTGTCTGGGTGATGACTGGAGAGGTGACTGCTGGGAATGGTACATTATACAGTAACACCGGGGGATGTGTCTGGGTGATAACTGGAGAGGTGACTGCCGGGAATGGGACATTATACAGTAACACCAGGGGATGTGTCTGGGTGATGACTGGAGGGGTGACTGCTGGGAATGGGACATTATACAGTAACAGCAGGGGATGTGTCTGGGTGATGACTGGAGAGGTGACTGCTGGGAATGGTACATTATACAGTAACACCGGGGGATGTGTCTGGGTGATAACTGGAGAGGTGACTGCCGGGAATGGGGCATTATATAGTAACACCAGGGGACGTGTCTGGGTGATGACTGTATCACTGTGTGTGTCAGGTTCCTATAAGATGTCAGGATATCACTGTCTATGTCTCCATGCAGGAGGGGGAGTATATAGAGGAACACAGGGGTCTGTACAAGGACGTGATGATGGAGAATCACCGGCCCCTCACATCACTGTGTAAGAGGAGACTGTCATGTATTGTACAGGGGAGAGCAGGTATGGGGGCCCCTTATATACACACATCATCTGATAATCACATATATACACTATACTCAGTCACTGTATGTCTCCTACAGATGGGCCCAGTAACAGAGATACCCCAGAGAGATGTCCCCGTCCTCTGTATTCCCAGGATTGTACAGAGGAGAATCACAGGATCCCACAGGAGGATCAGGTAGGTGGGATTTAGGGTCTCCCCAATATACCAAAGTGACTGTCACTATATGATCTGTAGAGGAGCTGTGTGTATTATACACTGATATTATACTGTTTCACCTCAGTTTAATTAGATTGTATGCAAATGTCATTATAGTGTTTTTTTTTTTTTTTTTCCTGCTGCAGGGTACACTGGGTTACACAGGGAATAACATCGGGGTGTAGAGTAGGATCTTGATCCGAGGCACCACTAGGCTAAAAGCTGTGACTGTTCCCAGAATGCATAGCACCGCCTCCTCTATAACCCCGCCTCCGCTATAACCCCGCCTCTGTGCACAGGAGCTCAGTTCTGTAGTTGGTGCCATGCAGTGCAGGTATACAACAGGCGGGCTGCTCCCTCCCTCAGAAGAGCTTTTTCAAGTGAAAAATTAAGACTTCAACGGCTGCAGCAGAGACACTGTCAGATGTCCGTTAGACATCTCCTGCTGCCGCTCCATCACCTCCCCCAGCGGCGCTGTACACTCCCGCGCCCTGGTTGCCGGGTATCTACAGCGGAGGCTCCGGTTTCCTTCAGTCAGTCACACACCCCGCTGCAGCTCTCCAGGATCGCATGGCCGCACTCAGGGAGGAGGTAAGAGGGTCCCCCAGGCTGGAGCCGCTGGAAACCGCGATCCAGCGTGGGAGGCGGGCCGCGCGTGCTGGCGTGGACACTGGGTGTGGTTCGTTTTATCAACAGTGCCTAGGTCGACAATGTTTAGGTCGACCACTATAGGTCGACAGTCACTAGGTCGACATGGATGGAAGGTCGACAGGGTTTCTAGGTCGACATGTGCTAGGTCGACAGGTGTAAAGGTCAACATGAGGATTTTTTTTTTTTTTTGGGTGTCGTTTTCTTCGTAAAGTGACCGGGATCCCAAATTAGCGCACCGCGTCCCCTCGCATGGTGCCTTCGCTCCGCTTCCGCTTTGCTCGGCACACTTTACCGTTCCAATCGTAGTCCACATGGATCGTTAAGTATGAAAAAATTAAAAAAATAAAATAAATTTAAAAAACTCATGTCGACCTTTAGACCTGTCGACCTAGCACATGTCGACCTAGAAACCCTGTCGACATTCCATCCATGTCGACCTAGTGACTGTCGACCTAAACATTGTCGACCTAGGCACTGTCGATCTTCAGACCGGATCCCGTGGACACTGTGGTAGTACAGGGACCCCACTAGACCACCAGGGCAAGGGCACAGGTTGGTTTTACTAAAAACTGTTTGCTACATGTCCCGCAGTACCCGGTGGTGAAGTCCAGCAAGGGGAGAAGACATTGACCTGTAGCCCCTCCCCCAGCCCCAGGGCGCCATTTAGAGTGAATGTTCCCGCCCTGGAGCTGCATTCCCTCTCCCTCTCTTTCCCTCTCTCTCTTTCCCTCTCTCCCTCCCCCCTCCCCCCCCTCTCTCTCGCTCTCCCCCCCCTCTCTCTCGCTCTCCCCCCCCTCTCCCCCCCTCTCTCTCTCTCTCTCTCTCTCTCCCCCTCCCCCCTCTCTCTCCCCCTCTCTCTCTCCCCTCTCTCTCTCTCCCCCTCCCCCCTCTCTCTTTCCCTCTCTCTCCCCTCCTCTCTCTCTCCCCCTATCTCTCTCCCCCCCTCTCTCCCACCCTCTCTCTCGCTTTCTCCCCCTCTCTCTCGCTTTCTCCCCCTCTCTCTCGCTCTCTCTCTCGCTCTCTCCCCCTCTCTCTCTCCCTCCCCCCTCTCTCTCGCTCTCCCCACTCTCTCTCGCCCCCCCCCCCTCTCTCTCGCTCCCCCCCCTCTCTCTCTCTCTCGCTCTCCCCCCTCCCCCCTCTCTCTCCCCCCCTCTCTTTCTCTCCCCCTCCCCCCCTCTCTCTCTCCCTCTCTCTCTTTCCCTCTCTCTCCCCTCCTCTCTCTCTCCCCCTCTCTCTCTTTCCCCCTCTCCCTCTCTTTCCCACTCTCTCTTTCCCACTCTCTCTTTCTCTCCCTCTCTCTCTCTCTCTGCCTGTCAGCATTTGGTCACCATTTCTAGCAAGCTGAGCTGATCCTGGGACTGTTTGGGTAAATCCTCCTCTGTAAAGCCGCCTGCATGTCAGCGCTGTGCATTTTACAGGACACATAAGTGATCTACAGGGTGTGTACACACGGTGAGATTTTTTTCTTACGATTCTTACTAATATATATATATATATATATATATATATATATATATATATATATTAGTCAGAATCGTAAGAAAAGTTAGTGCAGATCGCAAGGTGACGATCCTGATGCGCGGTCGGCATCGAAAGAAAAGAGACTGTGCATAGAAGAGAGAATCAAAATTGACATTTAGCCAAAATCGCACATAGGCCCTCATTCCGAGTTGTTCGCTTGCTAGCTGCTTTTAGCAGCATTGCACACGCTAAGCCGCCGCCCTCTGGGAGTGTATCTTAGCTTAGCAGAATTGCGAACGAAATATTCGCAAAATTGCGAATTGAAATTTCTTAGCAGTTTCTGAGTAGCGCGACACTTACTCTGCCACTGCGATCAGTTCAGTCAGTGTCGTTCCTGGTTTGACGTCACAAACACACCCAGCGTTCACCCAACCACTCCCCCGTTTCTCCAGCCACTCCCGCGTTTTTCCCAGAAACGGTAGCGTTTTTTCACACACACCCATAAAACGGCCAGTTTCTGCTCAGAAACACCCACTTCCTGTCAATCACACTCCGATCACCAGAACGAAGGAAAATCCTCGTAATGCCGTGAGTAAAATACCAAACTTATTAGCAAATTTACTTGGCGCAGACGCACTGCGAACATTGCGCATTAGCGACTAATCGCTCCGTTGCAAAAAAAAAATAACGAGCGAACAACTTTGAATGAGGGCCATAGCCAGTATTGCAGGCACACTCATTATGTGCTTGCGATACTGACTATGTGCCGACCCGTTCCCTGTCGCACAGTGAGAATCGGGCATAGCCCGAATCTCACCATGTGTACACACCCTTAGTTAAGAAAGAGTGCATTTAGTTGTTGTTATATAGTACAAGTACCCTGTGATATACATCCAGGGGGTAATTCCAAGTTGATCGCAGCAGGAATTTAGTTAGCAATTGGGCAAAACCATGTGCACTGCAGGGGAGGCAGATTTAACATGTGCAGAGAGAGTTAGATTTGGGTGGGTTATTTTGTTTCTGTGCAGGGTAAATACTGGCTGCTTTATTTTTACACTGCAAATTAGATTGCAGATTGAACACACCCCACCCAAATCTAACTCTCTCTGCACATGTTAAATCTGCCTCCCCTGCAGTGCACATGGTTTTGCCCAATTGCTAACTAAATTCCTGCTGCGATCAACTTGGAATTACCCCCCCCCCCAGTCTTTACTGTGCATTGTTATATCTATTGAGTGTATAGCTATACTTAGTGTTGCTTTGTATTGCTAGTCCAGTGCAGTTTTATTGCATGTTATAATTTCTGCATTGTACAATGTGACTCTGTGTGTGCATATAGCTGCTGTGTGATCTCTACTCTGTGTATCTCACTCCTACTGCTATCCATATATTCTGTACCCTGAGGGGGCGAAGTGCGTCAGGGTTATTGTTTAATATAGGCAGTTCACAGGATATGCTTATTGTGTATTTTTCTCTGTGATTTTTATTCACCATATATATCTTGAATCCCATGGTTGTGCTGGTACACTGCACAGGGGGTTCTTGTCAGGTATTGTGCTTCTGATATTGTACTGTGTTGCCTTGCATTGAGCTTTCAGATATGTCAGCTACAGAGGGCAATGGTGCTGGGGCTTATCCCACAGTGCGTGGTGGCGACGCTGCAGACACGTTAGAGGAAAACATAGCAGCAGAGGGTTCAGGTTCTGGGGGTTCCTTACCCCCCAGTGGGACCGTAGCAACGGAGGTTCAAAATGACCCACCTTGGGCTACTTTCTCCACGTTATTAAGTACGCTGGTAACTAAATTTACGCCACCTATGGGACCTCATGTGACGGTACAACTGCTTATGGTCCCTGCGGTTAATCCGCCATGGGCAGATCACCTGTCCACTCAGTTATAGCAATTGAACCAATCACTGACTAAACAGAAATGTAATCCTCGCCCGCCTAAGACCAAGGGGTCCTCTAAGTGAGCCATTACTTCCTCACAATCCACCCACGTCCCAGACACCTCGTCTGATGAGGATGGCGTCTATACTGACCCCACAGACACTGATCCAGATACTTCTGATGGGGAATCTGTCTCACAGGTGGATGTTCCTGACTTATTGGAGGCAATCAGGCTCATTCTTCAAATTACTGATGACCCAGAGCCTGACGCTGCCCCTAAGAAACCGGACAGATTTAAACATCAGAAAGTCGTTAAACAAGTTTTACCCCATTCTGACCATTTAGTTAACATACATCAGGAATCCTGTGAAAATCCAGGAAAGAAATTCACGCCTCACAAGGAGATGCTGGTTCGCTATCCCCTCGCTGCGGAGCTAAGTAAGAATTGGGAAACACCCCCGCCGGTGGATTCGCATCTGGCTCGGCTGTTGGTATCCTCAGCTCTGCCTGTGACTACCGTAACATCTCTGGAAGAACCGACGGATAAGCGTGTGGAGGGTTGTTTAAAGACGATTTACACCCTAGCACAGAGGTGGGGAACCTTCGGCCATCCAGCTGCTGTTGAACTACACATCCCAGCATACCCTGCTACAGTTTTGCTATTTGGCCATGCTAAAACTATTGCAAGGCATGCTGGGTTGTGTAGTTCAACAACAGCTGGAGGGCCAAAGGTTCCCCATTCCTGCCCTAGCAGGAACTGTGTATCGGCCCACTCTTGCAGCGACATGGGCTGGAGAGGCTATTGAAGCGTGGGCTCAGGAGGTGGATGCGGAGCTGCCTTCCAACTTTTCTGATAATGCTAGACAATGTCTATTGTATGTTGTCACAGCTTCTTATTACATTAAGTGGGCGGCTTCTGATGCTGGTATTCTGGCGGCCAAGGCTTCTACTACGTCCATTTTGGCTCACCGAATTATTTAATTACGATCCTGGTCTGTGGATCTGGATTCTAAGAAAACCCTGGATGTGCTCCCTTTTAAGGGACCTCAACAAGATAGTGGCTGACTTAGCTTCTGCTAAAACAGCATGTCTACCTAGTACTGCTCCATTGGTACCGAAGGCTAAGAGTACTTCCTTTCGTCCTTCAGGGAAAGCAAAAGGTCAGGCATACTCGAAACGGGCTCGCACTTCCAAACCCACTAAGCCCAAACCTTAATGGGCCTGGGCTGCCCGTCAGCCTGCTTCCAAAACTGACAAGCCAGCTGCATGACGGGGTGGGCCACCCCCTGGGGGATCCCAGAGTGGGGGGCCGACTTCTAGGGTTTACCCAGGAATGTTTGAAGACCACTTTTGTTGCCTTGATACAGGAAGTCGTCACTCGAGGTTACGCCGTATACCTTCAAAAGTCGTCCCCCTCATCTATTTTGCCTGACAGACGTACCTTCGGATAAGGTGAAGGCAAAAACTCTTCTTTCGGTGGTACAGTCCCTCCTGGACAGGTGCCTCTGGTTCAGAGAGGCAAGGGGTACTATTCACCGTTGTTCCTAGTCCCGAAACTGAATGGGTCCTCTCGGCCCATTCTCAACATCAAGTCCTTAAACAAATATGTGAGAGTCTCCAAGTTTTGTATGGAAACTCTCCGCTCTATTGTTCTGGCCTTGGAGCCCGGGGATTATATGGTCTCCCTGGACATAAAGGATGCTTACCTGCATATTCCTATTGCAATGTCGCATCAGCAGTACCTGAGGTTTGCTGTTGGCAACCTCCATTACCAATTTTGGGCGTTACCTTTTGGTTTGACCACGGCCCCGCGAGTCTTCACCAAGGTCATAGTGGTAATGACGGCTGTACTCCGCCGTCAAGGGGTCAGGATCCTACCGTATCTGGTCAACTTGTTGATCCTGGCGAATTCCCCAGAAATTCTCCTACGCCACATAGATATGACGCTACAGTTTCTGCAAGCCCACAGGTGGCTTATCAACTGGAAGAAATCTTCCCTGGTCCCTGCTCAGAGCATGGTGCACCTGGGGGCGTTGATGGACACTCACAACCAGCGGTTGTTCTTGTCTCAGGAGAATGTTCTGAAGCTTCAAGACAGGATTCAATGCTTTCTATCTCGTCCGCAAGTGTCGATACATTCGGCGATGCAAGTGCTAGGTCTCATGGTGTCTGCATTCGACATGGTGGAGTACGCTCAATTCCATTTCCGCCCCCTACAGAAATTGATACTTGCCAAGTGGGATGGCCTGCCTCACCGGATCAGGTCTCATATGATCTCCTTGACTCCGGAGGTCCGTCTGTCACTAAGCTGGTGGCTGCAGGACCATCGATTGAGCAGGTGTCGTCCCTTCTGGATCTCCTACTGGGTCCTTCTGACGATGGATGCCAGTCTGAGAGGTTGGGGCGTGGTGTTGGAGCAACACTTCCTTCGGCTTCGGTGAACCAAGGAGGAGTCTCTCCTCCCGATAAACATTCTGGAACTGCAGGCGGTGTTCAATGCACTGAACTTGACCCAGCAGTTGATACAGAACTGACCTATTCAAGTACAGTCTGACAATGCCACCACGGTGGCGTACATAAATCGTCATGGTGGCACTCCAAGTCGCATGGCAATGAGGGAAGTATCAATGATTCTTCAGTGGGCGGAACGCCATCTGCCTGGTATATTGGCAATGTTCATTCAGGGGGTCCTAAACTGGGAAGCGGACTTCCTCAGTCATCAAGATGTACACGCCGGAGAGTGGAGCCTCCATCCAAAAGTATTTCAACTCCTCGTGGACAAATGGTGCCTCCCAGATGTGGACCTGATGGCGTCTTGACACAATCACAATTTTCTGGTCTTCGGGACAAGGGATACTCAAGCAGCACTCGTGGACGCATTGGCAGTTCCATGGAACTTTCAGCTGCCATACGTGTTCCCTCCGTTGTCACTCCTGCCCAGAGTAATAAGGAAGTTCAAGCAAGAAGGAGGAATCCTACTTCTGATCACTCCAGCGTGGTCCAGATGGCATTGGTTCTCAGACCTTCAGGGTCTATTGATAGAGCGTCCTCTTCTACTTCCGCAGCGCCCAGATCTGCTCGTTCAGGGCCCCTGTGTATATCAGGATTTGGCCCGGTTAGCTTTGACGGCGTGGCACTTGGAGCTTCCATTCGAAGGCCAAAGGATTTTCTTAGGCGGTCATTCAAACCATGTTGATGGCCTGGAAACCGGCTTCTGCTCTGGTTTATCATAGGGTCTGGAATTCTTACTTTGCTTGGTGCACCACTAACAATCATGATGCTTACAAATTTAGTACGGCCAAACTTTTGGCCTTTCTGCAACAGGGCTTGGACTTTGGCCTTCGTCTGGCCTCCATCAAGGTTCATATTTCTGCCTTGTCGGTTTGGTTGCAGAGGAAAATTGCGACTCTACCTGATCATACATTCACTCAGGGTCTGTTGCAGATTCAACCTCCTTACGTTCCGCCTGTGGCTCCTTGGGACTTGGTGGTTCTGGAGGCGTTAGAAGGGTCTCCGTTTGAGCCTCTTGAATCTGCAGACCTTTAGTGGCTTTCTCTTAAGGTATTGTTTTTGCTGGCAATTGCCTCTGCTAGACGGGTGTCGGATTTGGGTGCCTTGTCTTGTAGGTCCCCATATCTGATTTTTCACCGTGAACGGGCGGTTCTTAGAACACGTCCCGGGTACCTACCTAAGGTGGTGTCTTCGTTCCACCTTAATCAGGAGATTGTGGTTCCGGCCTTTGCCTCTCCTGAATTGTCTTCCAAAGAGCGGTCTTTGGATGTGGTACGTATCTATGTGAAGAGACCTGCCTCCATTCGGAAGTCTGATTCTCTCTTTGTACTGTTTGGTTTTCACAAATGTGGCTGTCCTGCTCACAAGCGGACCTTGGCCAGATGGATTAGAATGGTGATTGCAAATGCTTATGTACAGGCTGGTCGTCCAGCTCCTGCGACTATCGCCCATTCTACTCGGCCTGTTGGACCTTCTTGGGCGGCCCGCTGTGGTGCGACCCTTGAACAATTGTGCAAGGTGGCTACTTGGTCCTCAGTGAACACGTTCATAAGGTTCTATGCCTTCGATACTTCCGCCTCCCAGGATGCTTCCTTTGGACGTCGGGTTCTTGTGCCCACTACAGTGCATCCCCTCCCATGAGGAACTGCTTTAGGACATCCCCGATGTTACTCCCGGTGGAATCCAGTGTACCCCGCAGCAGAAAACGAGATTTATGGTAAGAACTTACAGTTGTTAAATCTTTCTGCAAGGTACACTGGGTTCTACAGGGCACCCACCCTGACGCACTTGGCTTCTTTGTGTTGGTATGAATGTGAAAATGTGGTGTATGTGGCTACTAATGATTGTCATCTCTTTTACCTGCTACTGCATTGGACTGGTTAACAAAAACTTAACTCCTGTGCACGGAGGCGGGGTTATAGAGGAGGCGGCGCTATGCATTCTGGGAACAGTCAAAGCTTTTAGCCTGTTGGTGGCTCGGATCAAGATCCTACTCTACGCCCCGATGTTATTCCCTGTGGAACCCAGTGTACCTCGCAGAAAGATTTAACAACAGTAAAATCTTGTTATTTTGCTTTTTTTAGGTAGAACGTCTGTCTGATATTAAAACAGAAGATATAGAGGAAGAAGATGAGAAGTATGTGACTGTTATAAAGGCAGAAGATATAGAGGAAGAAGAAGAGACGTATGTGACTGATATAAAAGCAGAAGATATAGAGAGAGAAGAAGAGACGTATGTGACTGATATAAAGGTAGAAGATACAGAGGAAGAAGAAGAGACGTATGTGACTGATATAAAGGCAGAAGATCTAGAGGGAGAAGAAGAGACATATGTGTCTGATATTAAAACAGAAGATACAGAGGAAGAAGAAGAGACGTATGTGACTGATATAAAGACAGAAGATATGGAGGGAGAAGAAGAGACGTATGGTACTGATATAAAGGCAGAAGATCTAGAGGGAGAAGAAGAGACATATGTGTCTGATATTAAAACAGAAGATACAGAGGAAGAAGAAGAGACGTATGTGACTGATATAAAGGCAGAAGATATGGAGGGAGAAGAAGAGACGTATGTGACTGATATAAAGGCAGAAGATCTAGAGGGAGAAGAAGAGACATATGTGTCTGATATAAAGGCAGAAGATATGGAGGGAGAAGAAGAGACGTATGTGACTGTTATAAAGGCAGAAGATATAGAGGAAGAAGAAGAGACGTATGTGACTGATATAAAGGCAGAAGATCTAGAAGGAGAAGAAGAGACATATGTGTCTGATATAAAGGCAGAAGATATAGAGGTAGAAGAAGAGACGTATGTGACTGATATAAAGGTAGAAGATATAGAGGTAGAAGAAGAGACATATGTGTCTGATATAAAGGCAGAAGATATAGAGGTAGAAGAAGAGACATATGTGACTGATATAAAAGCAGAAGATATAGAGAGAGAAGAAGAGACGTATGTGACTGATATAAAGGTAGAAGATACAGAGGAAGAAGAAGATACGTATGTGACTGATATAAAGGCAGAAGATATAGAGGGAGAAGAAGAGACGTATGTGAGGGGTGATCAGCAGTGTAAGGAGGGGGAGATCCCTACAGATATCAGCACAGGTGAGTAATAATCACATATTCTCCTTCCTCAGTCACTACAGCAATCTCTTATCCTCTGTCAGTACAAACTAAGGTAGAATGTATTTTCCCAGTGGAGGAGTCAGGAGGCATCAGCCCCTATTATACTCCTGCTCTCCCCCTCACATCGTGTCACTGTGTGTTACCAGGTCAGAGATCTGACCAGTCTCCTCCCCACACTCTCTGGTGTATCGCATACATCCGGAGCCATCAGCCCCTATTATACTCCTGCTCTCCCCCTCACATCATGTCACTGTGTGTTACCAGCCCAGAGATCTGACCAGTCTCCTCCCCACACTCTCTGGTGTATCTCATACATCAGGAGCCATCAGCCCCTATTATACTCCTGCTCTCCCCCTCACATCATGTCACTGTGTGTTACCAGCCTAGAGATCTGACCAGTCTCCTCCTCACACTCTCTGGTGTATCTCGTACATCAGGAGGCATCAGCCCCTATTATACTCCTGCTCTCCTCCTCACATCATGTCACTGTGTGTTACCAGGCCAGAGATCTGACCAGTCTTCTCCCCACACTCTCTGGTGTATCTCATACATCAGGAGCTATCAGCCCCTATTATACTCCTGCTCCCCCCTCACATCATGTCACTGCGTGTTACCAGCCCAGAGATCTGACCAGTCTCCTCCCCACACTCTCTGGTGTATCTCATACATCAGGAGCCATCAGCCCCTATTATACTCCTGCTCTCCCCCTCACATCATGTCACTGTGTTACCAGCCCAGGGATCTGACCAGTCTCCTCCCCACACTCTCTGGTGTATCTCATACATCAGGAAACAACAGCCCCTATTATACTCCTGCTCTCCCCCTCACATCATGTCACTGTGTTACCAGCCCAGGGATCTGACCAGTCTCCTCCCCACACTCTCTGGTGTATCTCATTCATCAGGAGCCATCAGCCTCTATTATACTCCTGCTCTCCCCCTCACATCATGTCACTGTGTTACCAGCATAGAGATCTGACCAGTCTCCTCCCACACTCTCTGGTGTATCTCATACATCAGGAGACATCAGCCCTTATTATACTCCTGCTCTCCCCCTCACATCATGTCACTGTGTGTTACCAGCCCAGAGATCTGACCAGTCTCCTCCCCACACTCTCTGGTGTGTATCATACATCAGGAGCCATCAGCCCCTATTATACTCCTGCTCTCCCCCTCACATCATGTCACTGTGTTACCAGCATAGAGATCTGACCAGTCTCCTCCCACACTCTCTGGTGTATCTCATACATCAGGAGACATCAGCCCTTATTATACTCCTGCTCTCCCCTTCACATCATGTCACTGTGTTACTAGCCCAGAGATCTGACCAGTCTCCTCCTCACACTCTCTGGTGTATCTCATACATCAGGGGACCTCAGCCCCTATTATACTCCTGCTCTCCCCCTCACATCATGTCACTGTGTGTTACCAGCCCAGAGATCTGACCAGTCTCCTCCCCACACTCTCTGGTGTATCTCATACATCAGGAGCCATCAGCCCCTATTATACTCCTGCTCTCCTCCTCACATCGTGTCACTGTGTGTTATCAGCCCAGAGATCTGACCAGTCTCCTCCCCACTCTCTCCGGTGTATCTCATACATCAGGAGACATCAGCCCCTATTATACTCCTGCTCTCCCCCTCACATCATGTCACTGTGTTACCAGCATAGAGATCTGACCAGTCTCCTCCTCACACTCTCTGGTGTATCTCATACATCAGGAGACATCAGCCCTTATTATACTCCTGCTCTCCCCCTCACATCATGTCACTGTGTGTTACCAGCCCAGAGATCTGACCAGTCTCCTCCCCACACTCTCTGGTGTGTATCATACATCAGGAGCCATCAGCCCCTATTATACTCCTGCTCTCCCCCTCACATCATGTCACTGTGTTACCAGCATAGAATTCTGACCAGTCTCCTCCCACACTCTCTGGTGTATCTCATACATCAGGAGACATCAGCCCCTATTATACTCCTGCTCTCCCCCTCACATCATGTCACTGTGTGTTACCAGCCCAGAGATCTGACCAGTCTCCTCCCCACACTCTCTGGTGTATCTCATACATCAGGAGCCATCAGCCCCTATTATACTCCTGCTCTCCCCCTCACATCGTGTCACTGTGTGTTATCAGCCCAGAGATCTGACCAGTCTCCTCCCCACACTCTCTGGTGTATCTCATACATCAGGGGACCTCAGCCCCTATTATACTCCTGCTCTCCCCCTCACATCATGTCACTGTGTTACTAGCCCAGAGATCTGACCAGTCTCCTCCTCACACTCTCTGTTGTATCTCATACATCAGGAGCTATCAGCCCCTATTATACTCCTGCTCCCCCCTCACATCATGTCACTGCGTGTTACCAGCCCAAAGATCTGACCAGTCTCCTCCCCACACTCTCTGGTGTATCTCATACATCAGGAGACATCAGCCCTTATTATACTCCTGCTCTCCCCTTCACATCATGTCACTGTGTGTTATCAGCCCAGAGATCTGACCAGTCTCCTCCCCACTCTCTCCGGTGTATCTCATACATCAGGAGACATCAGCCCCTATTATACTCCTGCTCTCCTCCTCACATCATGTCACTGTGTGTCACCATCAGCCATACTGTGTGCTAGCAGTACCTCAGCCTATGGTATTACATGCCCTTAGAGTGTCTCTATTAGCACACGCCGGTCTATATATAAAGCACTCTTTATTTATTTTTTATCTAACATCTATAACGGATATTGGGGACTTATTGCAATGGGGTATAGATGGAGTCCAAAGGAGCCAGTGCACTTTAAATATTTTCCACTGAGTGTGCTGGCTCCTCCCCTTTATGCCCCCTCCCGCAGCCAGTTTAGAAAAATGTGCCCTCAGGAGAGGATGCCACTCTGGAGCTCCAGAGGATTTTCTTCAGTTTATTTCTCTTACGTCCTAGTGGATGCTGGGAACTCCGTAAGGACCATGGGGAATAGACGGGCTCCGCAGGAGACTGGGCACTCCAAAAGAAAGATTAGGTACTATCTGGTGTGCACTGGCTCCTCCCTCTATGCCCCTCCTCCAGACCTCAGTTAGAATCTGTGCCGGCCTGAGCTGGGTGCTCCTAGTGGGCTCTCCTAAGCTTGCTAGAAAAGAAAGTATTTGTTAGGTTTTTTATTTTCAGTGAGATCTGCTGGCAACAGACTCACTGCTACGAGGGACTGAGGGGAGAGAAGCAAACCTACCTGCTTGCAGCTAGCTTGTGCTTCTAGGCTACTGGACACCATTAGCTCCAGAGGGATCGAACACAGGGCCCGACCTCGATCGGGCAGCAATTATAATACCTTCTGACAACTGTATATGTGTAAAAAAACCCGCCATTAAGTACATAAAACGCGGGACAGAAGCCCACCGCTGAGGGGGCGGGGCTTTCTTCCTCAGCACACCAGCGCCATTTTCCCTTCACAGCTCCGCTGGAAGCAGCTCCCCAGGCTCTACCCTGCAGTATCCTGATACAAGAAGGGTAAAAAAGAGAGGGGGGGCACATAAATTTAGGCGCAAATAAGATATTTAAGCAGCTGTTGGGTAAATCACTTTTTATAGTGTAAATCCCTGTGTTGTATAGCGCTGTGGTGTGTGCTGGCATACTCTCTCTCTGTCTCCCCAAAGGACTTTGTGAGGTCCTGTCCTCAGTCTGAGCATTCCCTGTGTGTGTGTGCGGTGTGTCGGTACGGCTGTGTCGACATGTTTGATGAGGAGGTTTAAGTGGAGGCGGAGCAGGGGCAGATAAGTGTGGTGTCGCCCCCAACGGGGCCGACACCTGATTGGTTGGATATGTGGAAGGGCTTAACCGACAGTGTCAACTCCTTACATAAAAGGTTCGATGACGCAGCAGCCTTGGGACAGCCGGGGTCTCAGCCCGCGCCTGCCCATGCGACTCAGAAGCCGTCAGGGGCTCATAAACGCCCGCTAGCTCAGATGGTAGACACAGATGTCGACACAGAGTCTGACTCCAGTGTAGATGAGGATGAGACAAATGTACAGTCTACAAAGGCCATCCGATGCATGATTACTGCAATGAAAGATATATTGCACATTTCTGACATTAACCCGGTTACCACCAAGAGGGGTATTATGTTTGGGGAGAAAAAGCAGCCAGTGACTTTTCCCCCATCTGATGAATTAAATGAATTGTGTGAAGAAGCGTGGAGTTCCCCTGATAAGAAACTAGTGATTTCTAAGAGGTTACTGATGGCGTACCCTTTCCCGCCAACGGACAGGTTATGTTGGGAAACATCCCCTAGGGTGGACAAGGCGCTCACACACTTATCTAAAAGGGTGGCACTGCCGTCTCAGGATACGGCCGCCCTAAAGAGCCTGCGGATAGAAAGCAGGAAGCTATCCTGAAGTCTGTGTATACACACTCTGGTACTCTACTAAGACCTGCTATTGCTTCAGCCTGGATGTTTAGTGCTGCAGCAGCATGAACTGATACCCTGTCAGACAACATTGATTCCCTCGACAGGGATACTATTTTGCTAACCATAGAACATATAAAAGACGTTGTCTTATATATGCGGGATGCCCAGAGGGACATTTGCCTGCTGGCATCTAGAATTAATGCAATGTCCATTTCTGCAACAGCTGGGAAGTCGACTTTTTTACCTCAGGGTCCCTCACAGCCTAAGAAAGCACCGTATTATCAAATGCAGTCATTTGGGCCTCAGAAAGGCAAGCGGGTCAGAGGCGCATCCTTTCTGGCCAGAGGCAGGGGTAGAGGAAAAAAGCTGCACCAGGCAGCCAGTTCCCAGGAACAAAAGTCCACCGCATGACGTTGGGGCTCCACAGGCGGAGCCAGGTGCGGTGGGGGCGCGTCTCCAAAACTTCAGCAACCAGTGGGTTCGCTCACAGGTGGATCTCTGGGTTATACAAATTGTATCTCAGGGATAAGACTCCCCCTCGCCGTTACCTCAAATCTGCCTTGCCAGCTGCTCCCAGGGAAAGGGAGGTAGTACTGTCGGCAATTCACAAGCTGTACCTCCAGCAGGTGATAATCAAGGTCCCCCTCCTTCAACAGGGAAGGGGTTACTAATCCACAATGTTTGTGGTACCGAAACCGGACGGTTCGGTGAGACCCATTCTGAATTTAAAATCCTTGAACACTTATATAAAGAAGTTCAAGTTCAAAATGGAATCGCTCAGGGCGGTTATTGCAAGCCTGGAAGAGGGGGATTTTATGGTGTCGCTGGACATCAAGGATGCTTACTTGCATGTCCCCATTTACCCACCTCACGAGGAGTACCTCAGGTTTGTGGTACAGGACTGTCATTACCAAATCCAGACGTTTCCGTTTGGTCTCTCCACTGCACCGAGAATATTTACCAAGGTAATGGCCGAAATGATGATACTCCTTCGGAAGAAGGGAGTTATAATTATCCCGTACTTGGACGATCTCCTAGTAAAGGCGAGGTCCAAAGAGCAGTTGTTGGTCAGCGTAGCACTCTCTCAGGAAGTGTTGCAACAGCACGGCTGGATTCTGAATATCCCAAAGTCGCAGCTGATTCCTACAACGTGTCTGCTTTTCCTGGGCATGATTCTGGACACAGAACAGAAGAAGGTGTTTCTCCCGGTGGAGAAGGCCCAGGAATTGTCATCTCTGGTCAGGGACCTCCTGAAACCAAAACAGGTGTCGGTGCATCACTGCACGCGAGTCCTGGGAAAGATGGTGGCTTCTTACGAAGCAATTTCCTTCGGCATGTTCCATGCAAGGATCTTTCAGTGGGATCTGTTGGACAATTGGTCCGGATCGCATCTTCAGATGCATCGGTTGATCACCCTGTCCCCAAGGGCCAGGGTGTCTCTGCTGTGGTGGCTGCAGAGTGCTCATCTTCTCGAGGGCCGCAGGTTCGGCATACAGGACTGGGTCCTGGTGACCACGGATGCAAGTTTCCGAGGATGGGGGGCAGTCACTCAGGGAAGAAACTTCCAAGGACAGTGGTCAAGTCTGGAGACTTCACTACACATAAATATACTGGAACTAAGGGTCATTCACAACGCCGTGAATCAAGCAGAGCCCCTGCTTCAAAACCAACCAGTACTGATTCAGTCAGACAACATCACGACGGTCGCCCATGTAAACCGCCAGGGCGGCACAAGAAGCAGGATGGCAATGGCAGAAGCCACAAGGATTCTTCGATGGGCGGAGAATCACGTGCTAGCACTGTCAGCAGTGTTCATTCCGGGAGTGGACAACTGGGAAGCAGACTTCCTTAGCAGGCACGACCTCCACCCGGGAGAGTGGGGACTTCATCAAGAAGTCTTCACACAGATTGTAAATCGTTGGGAACTGCCACAGGTGGACATGATGGCGTCCCGCCTCAACAAAAAGCTAAAAAAATATTGCGCCAGGTCAAGGAACCCTCAGGCGATAGCTGTGGACGCACTAGTGACACCGTGGGTGTACCAGTCGGTTTATGTGTTTCCTCCTCTGCCTCTCATACCCAAGGTACTGAGGATAGTAAGAAAGAGGAGTAAGAACTATACTCATCATTCCGGATTGGCCAAGAAGAACTTGGTACCCAGAACTGCAAGAAATGATCTCAGAGGACCCGTGGCCTCTGCCTCTCAGACAGGCCCTGTTGCAGCAGGGGCCCTGTCTGTTCCAAGACTTACCGTGGCTGCGTTTGACGGCATGGCGATTGAACGCCGGATCCTAACGGAAAAGGGCATTCCAGATGAAGTGATTCCTACGCTGATACAAGCTAGGAAGGATGTGACAGCAAAGCATTATCACCGCATATGGCGGAAATATGTTGCTTGGTGTGAGGCCAGGAAGGCCCCAACAGAGGAATTCCAGCTGGGTCGATTTCTGCACTTCCTACAGTCAGGGGTGACTATGGGCCAAAAATTGGGGTCCATAAAGGTCCAGATTTCGGCCCTGTCTATTTTCTTTCAAAAAGAACTGGCTTCACTGCCTGAAGTTCAGACGTTTGTTAAGGGAGTGCTGCATATTCAGCCCCCTTTTGTGCCTCCAGTGGCACCTTGGGATCTTAACGTTGTGTTGGATTTCCTGAAATCACACTGGTTTGAGCCACTTAAGACCGTGGAGCTAAAGTATCTCACGTGGAAGGTGGTCATGCTGTTGGCCTTAGCTTCAGCTAGGCATGTGTCAGAATTGGCGGCTTTGTCATGTAAAAGCCCATATCTGATCTTCCATATGGACAGGGCAGAATTGAGGACTCGTCCCCAATTTCTCCCAAAGGTGGTATCAGCGTTTAATTTGAACCAACCTATTGTGGTGCCTGCGGCTACTCGGGACTTGGAGGACTCCAAGTTACTTGATGTAGTCAGGGCTTTGAAAATCTATGTAGCCAGGACGGCTGGAGTCAGGAAAACTGACTCGCTGTTTATCCTGCATGCACCCAACAAGGTGGGTGCTCCTGCTTCAAAGCAGACTATTGCTAGCTGGATCTGTAGCACGATTCAGCAGGCTCATTCTGTGGCTGGGTTGCCGCATCCAGAATCCGTAAAAGCCCATTCCACGAGGAAAGTGGGCTCTTCTTGGGCGGCTGCCCGAGGGGTCTCGGCATTACAACTTTGCCGAGCAGCTACTTGGTCGGGTTCAAACACGTTTGCAAAATTCTACAAGTTTGATACCCTGGCTGAGGAGGACCTTGTGTTTGCCCATTCGGTGCTGCAGAGTCATCCGCACTCTCCCGCCCATTTGGAGGCTTTGGTATAATCCCCATGGTCCTTACGGAGTTCCCAGCATCCACTAGGACGTCAGAGAAAATAAGAATTTACTCACCGGTAATTCTATTTCTCGTAGTCCATAGTGGATGCTGGGCGTCCGTCCCAAGTGCGGACTCTCGGCAATACGTGTATATAGTTATTGCAAAAATAAGGGTTATTGTTATGAGCCATCTGTTTTGTGAGGCTCAGTTGTTGTTCATACTGTTAACTGGGTAAGTTTATCACAGGTTATATGGTATGATTGGTGTGGCTGGTATGAGTCTTACCCTGGATTCCAAAATCCTTTCCTTGTAATGTCAGCTCTTCTGGGCACAGTTTCCTTAACTGAGGTCTGGAGGAGGGGCATAGAGGGAGGAGCCAGTGCACACCAGATAGTACCTAATCTTTCTTTTAGAGTGCCCAGTCTCCTGCGGAGCCCGTTTATTCCCCATGGTCCTTATGGAGTTCCCAGCATCCACTATGGACTACGAGAAATAGAATTACCGGTGAGTAAATTCTTATTTTTAAACGTTGTTGTTGGTATGCTGTTTGGGAAACAGTATACCAGCACTGAGGGAGTTAGGGGGGATGGTTACCGGTCTCTTCTGGAGTCAGAGCCGCTTCCCCGCTGCAGGACCACCGTCCTGAGAGGTTGTTGGTACCGCAGGCCATTGCGCCTTACCAAACGCAATCGCAGCACGCCACACACCCCTCACGATGCCAGGAGGTGAGAAGAATGGTGAGTACAAATCAGGGGACCCACAAGGGGGTCCCCCGGCTCTACGGAGGGATCCGCTATAGCCCCCCTGTGTACACTGGCAGCGGTGGTGGAAACAGGCATTCATGTTACGTTTTACACCTGTTAGGAGACATTGCCAGTATAAATAAATGTATAGCTCCGACGCCATTACAGGGGGTGGAGCTTCCTTAGAGCGGGACCAGCTGCGTTTTGGCTCTTTCCTCTAATTACAGCTGCAGCAGCAAGGACACACAGCTCCTGCAGACACTCAGGATACGCAGGAAACTGGTACAGGGGTGTAAATAAGGGGAGAGCCGCTATTATACACACTATAGTGTCCTGACAAGGACAAGACTCCGGTGTTACACTGTGATACAGACATCCTGCAGTCTCACGGAGTCTACTGGGCCTGGGTGTGCTGTTCCTCTCTCTGTGTTTCCTCACATACCAATCTGGACAGGCTTGCTATTCAATATACTTGTGTGTGTTTGTCTACTGTAAACATGGTAAAACACTAATTATGCAGTGTATGTCACACCAGATTCTCTCCCTCTGTGGCTGGTTCCCTCCCATGTGAACAATGCATCCAATCCTTCCAAGTTAGTTAGACTGGGGGGGGAGGGTCAGGAGCCATCCTGGTTCAGTGCCATAAAAACCATGATGGCGGACATGTCATCCCAGCTCACTGCTAATAATCAAAAGACACAACAACTGCAGCAGGCTGTAGCAGACCTAGCTGCAAGGGCATATGATAAACAGCCCCCCCCCCTTCCTATTTCAGGGCCACATAAGCGTGGGCTGCCTGATTTACTCTCAGAATCTGAGGATGAGGTACATGAGGAGGGGGAGGAATGGGATCCTATTACAGAGGACTCACCTTCTGCACAGGGTACTGAGCCCCTTATACCTGCTATCAGGGATGTGATAAAAGTCCCTTTGGAAGACGCTGCCGTACAGCAGTCATTTTTCTTAGCACAGAAAAATAAGATTTTAAACATACCGTTAAATCTTTTTTATGGGGAATAGATGGGTTCTGCAGGAGACATGGGCACTTTAAGAAAGTGCCCCTCCTCCAGACCTCAGTTAGAGAAACTGTGCCCAGAGGAGACGGACAGTACGAGGAAAGGATTTTGTTAATCCAGGGCAAGATTCATACCGGCCACACCAATCATACCGTATCACTTGTGACAACAATCCAGTTAACAGTATGAAAAACAACATAGCATCAGTCCAGGACCGATGCAACTATAACATAACCCTTATTGAAGTAATAACTATATACAAGTATTGCAGAAGTAGTCCGCACTTGGGACGGGCGCCCAGCATCCTCTACGGACTACGAGAAAAAGATTTACCGGTAGGTTTAAAATCTTATTTTCTCTAACGTCCTAGAGGATGCTGGGGACTCTGTAAGGACCATGGGGATTATACCAAAGCTCCCAAACGGGCGGGAGAGTGCGGATGACTCTGCAGCACCGATTGAGCAAACACAAGGTCCTCCTCAGCCAGGGTATCAAACTTACAGAATTTTGCAAAGGTGTTTGAACCCGACCAAGTAGCAGCTCGACACAGCTGTAGTGCCGAGACCCCTCGGACAGCCGCCCAAGAAGAGCCCACTTTCCTAGTGGAATGGGCCCTGACCGATTTAGGTAACGGCAATCCTGCCGTAGAATGCGCCTGCTGATTGTGTTACAGATCCAGCGAGCAATAGTCTGCTTTGAAGCAGGGGCACCAAGCTTGTTGGCTGCATACAGGACAAACAGTGCTTCTTCTGTTTTCCGGACTTTAGCCGTTCTGGCTACATACATTTTCAAAGCCCTGACCACATCAAGGGACTCGGAATCCTCCAAGTCACGTGTAGCCACAGACACCACAATAGGTTGGTTCATATGAAAAGATGATACCACCCTTGGCAGAAATTGTGGAAAACCAGATAAGCTGCTAATTCTGACACTCGCCTAGCCGAAGCTAGGGCTAATAACATGACCACCTTCCACGTGAGATATTTCAACTCTACCGTTTTAAGTGGTTCAAACCACTTGACTTTAGGAAACTTAACACCATGTTAAGGTCCCAAGGTGCCAAAGGAGGTACAAAAGGAGGCTGAATATGCAGCACTCCCTTTACAAAAGTCTGAACTTCTGGGAGAGAAGCCAATTCTTTTTGAAAGAAAATGGATAGGGCCGAAATCTGGACCTTAATGGAGCCTAATTTAAGGCCCAAATTCACTCCAGTTTGTAGGAAGTGAAGGAAACGGCCCAGATGGAATTCTTCCGTAGGAGCATTCCTGGTCTCACACCAAGAAACATATTTTTGCCATATACGGTGATAATGTTTTGCTGTTACTTTATCAGCGTAGGAATAACCTCAACCGGAATGCCTTTTTCTGCTAGGATCCAGCGTTCAACCGCCATGCTGTCAAACGCAGCCGCAGTAAGTCTTGCAACAGGGGCCCTGTCTGTTCCAACAGGTCCTGTCTTAGAGGAAGAGGCCACGGATCTTCTGTGAGCATTTCCTGCAGATCTGGATACCAGGTCCGTCGTGGCCAATCTGGAACAATGAGGATTGTTCTCACTCCTTTTCTTCTTATTATCCCCAACACATTGGGTATGAGGGGAAGAGGAGGAAATACATAGACTGATCGGAACACCCACGGTGTCACTAGGGCGTCTACCGCTACTGCCTGAGGGTCTCTTGACCCGGCGCAATACCTCTGTAGCTTTTTGTTGAGGCGAGACGCTATCATGTCTACCTGTGGCAGTCCCCACAGACTTGCAATCTGTGCGAAGACTTCCTGATGAAGTCCCCACTCTCCCGGGTGTAGGTCGTGTCTGCTGAGGAAGTCTGCTTCCCAGTTGTCCACTCCCGGAATGAACACTGCTGACAGTGCGCTTACATGATTCTCCACCCAGCGAAGAATTCTGGTGGCTTCCGCCATCGCCACTCTGCTCCTCGTGCCGCCTTGGCGGCTTACATGCGCCACTGCGGTGATGTTGTCTGACTTTATCAGAACCGGTTGGTCGCAAAGAAATACCTTCACTTGACGCAGGGCGTTGTATATGGCCCTTAGCTCCAGGATGTTGATGTGAAGACAAGTCTCTTGACTTGACCAAAGACCTTGGAAATTTCTTCCCTGTGTGACTACTCCCCAACCTCGGAGGCTTGCGTCCGTGGTCACCAGGATCCAGTCCTGAATGCCGAATCTGCCGCCCTCGAGAAGGTGAGCACTCTGCAGCCAGCACAGGAGTGACATCCTGGCCCTTGGGGACAGGGTGATCAACCGATGCATCTGTAGATGTGACCCGGACCACTTGCCCAGTAGGTCCCATTGGAAAGCCCTCGCATGGAACCTGCCGAAGGGAATGGCCTTGTATGATGCCACCATCTTTCCCAGGACTTGAGTGCAGTGATGCACTGACACCTGTTTTGGTTTCAACAGGTTCCTGACCATGAGTTCCTGGGCCTTCTCTATCGGGAGATAAACCCTCTTCTGGTCCGTGTCCAGAATCATGCCCAAGAAAGGCAGACGAGTCGTAGGATCCAACTGCGACTTTGGAATATTGAAAATCCATCCGTGTTGCTGTAACACTTCCAGTGAAAGTGATACGCTGTTCAGCAACTGCTCTATTGATCTCGCTTTTATGAGGAGATTGTCCAAGTATGGTATAATTGGGACACCTTGCTTCCGCAGGAGCACCATCATTTCCGCCATTACCTTGGTGAAAACCCTCGGGGCCGTGGAGAGACCAAACGGCAACGTCTGAAATTGGTAATGACAATCCTGTACCGCAAATCTGAGGTAGGCCTTATGAGGTGGATAAATGGGGACATGAAGGTATGCATCCTTTATGTCCAGAGACACCATAAAATCCCCCCCTTCCAGGTTTGCGATGACCGCTCTGAGCGATTCCATCTTGAACTTGAACCTTTTCAAGTATTGATTCAGGGATTTTAAATTTAATATGGGTCTGACCGAACCGTCCCGTTTCGGGACTGCAAACAGGGTCGAGTAATATCCCCTTTCTTGTTGAAGGAGGGGAACCGTGACCACCACCTGTTGATGATACAATTTTTGTATTGCCTGTAATACTATCTCCCTTTCCTGGGGAGAAGTTGGTAGGGCCGATTTGAAGAATCGGCGAGGGGGCACGTCCTTGAATTCCAGCTTGTAACCCTGAGAAACAATTTCTATTGCCCAGGGATCCACGTGGGAGTGAACCCAGATGTGGCTGAAACCCAGAAGACGTGACCCCACTGGGGCGGACTCCACCAGTGGAGCCCCAGCGTCATGCAGTGGATTTTGTAGAGGCCGGGGAGGACTTCTGTTCCTGGGAACTAGCTGTGTTGTGCAGCTTCCTCCCTCTGCCCCTGCCTCTGGCAAGAAAGGACGCACCTCGGACTTTCTTGTTTTTCTGCGATCGAAAGGACTGCCTTTGATAATGTGGTGCTCTCTAAGGCTGTGAGGGAATTTAAGTAAAAAAAATTGACTTTCCAGCTATAGCTGTGGAGACAAGGTCCGAGATACCTTCCCCAAACAATTCCTCACCCCTGTAAGGTAAAACCTCCATATGCCTCTTTGAGTCGGCATCACCTGTCCATTGCCGTGTCCATAGGACTCTTCTGGCAGAAATCGACATAGCGTTTATTCTAGAACCCAGAAGACTAATGTCTCTTTGAGCATCTCTCATATAGGACAGCATCTTTTATATGCCCTAGGGTCAATAACATAGAATCCTTATCTAGGGTCTCAATCTCCGCAGATGAGGTACCTGTCCATGCTGCTACAGAGCTACAAACCCAGGCCGACGCGATAGCCGGTCTGAGCAAGGTACCCGAATGTGTATAAAAGGACTTTAGGGTAACCTCCTGCTTGCGATCAGCAGCATCTTTGAGGGTAGCTGTATCCTGGGACGGCAGCCCTACCTTCTTGGATAAACGTGTTAATGCTTTGTCCACCCTAGGGGAGGATTCCCAGGGTAATCTGTCCATTGGCGGGAAAGGATACGCCATAAGAATTCTTTTGGAAATCTGCAGTCTTTTATCTGGAGATTCCCAAGCTTTTTCACATTATTTATTCAGCTCGTGTGAGGGGGGAAAGGTTACCTCAGGTTTCTTTCCCTTATACATGTGTACCCTCATGTCAGGGACAGGGGGTTCCTCTGTGATGTGCAAAACATCTTTTATTGCCATAATCATATATCTAATGGATTTAGCCAATTTTGGCTGTAACTTTGCATCATCGTAATCGACACTGGAGTCAGAATCTGTGTCGGTATCTGTGTCAACTATTTGGGATAGTGGGCGCTTTTGGGACTCCGCCGGTCCCTGCGACATAGGATCAGACATGGGCTGAGACCCTGACTGTCCCAAAGCTTCAGCTTTGTGTAATCTTTTGTGCAATGAGTTTACACTTGCATTTAAAACATTCCACATATCCATCCAGTCAGGTGTCGGCGCTGTCGGCGGACACACCACATTCATTTGCTCCCGCACCTCTCTAATATAGCCTTCTCCCTCAGACATGTCGACACACGCGTACCGACACACCACACACACACAGGGAATGCTCTTTCTGGAGATAGTTCCCCCACAAGGCCCTTTGGAGAGACAGAGAGAGAGTATGCCAGCACACACCCCAGCGCTATATAACCCAGGAATCACAAAGTAATTTAATGTTTACCCAGTAGCGCTGTATGTAATTGCGCCGAAATATGTGCCCCCCCGCCCTCTCTTTTGAACCCACTTGTCTTGTAAGCAGGGGAGAGTCCGGGGAGCTTCCTCTCAGCGGTGCTGTGGAGAAAAAATGGCGCTGATGAGTGCTGAGGGAGAAGCCCCGCCCCCTCGGCGGCAGGCTTCTGTCCCGCTAAAATTGTAAACTTGGCGGGGGATCATACATATATACAGTGCCCAGCTGTATATATGTTCATTTTATGCCAAACAAGGTTAATATTGCTGCCCATCCCCCCCCCTGCGCCCTGCACCCTTACAGTGACCGGAGTGTGTGGTGTATGGGGGCAATGGCGCACAGCTGCAGTGCTGTGCGTTACCTCTCATGAAGATCAAGGAGTCTTATTCCGCCTCTGACGATTCTTTTCCTCAATACTCACCCGGCTTCTATATTCCGGCTCTGCGAGGGGGACGGCGGCGCGGCTCTGGGACGGACGGCTAGGTAAGATCCTGCATACCGATCCCTCTGGAGCTAATGGTGTCCAGTAGCCTAAAAAGCAGGACCTGTACTCAGAGAGCAGGGCTGCTTCTCTCCCCTCAGTCCCTCGATGCAGGGAGTCTGTTGCCAGCAGTGCTCCCTGAAAATTAAAAACCTAACAAAATACTTTGACAGGAAACTCAGGAGAGCTCACTGAAAAGCACCCAGCTCCACTGGGCACTGTAATAAACTGAGGTCTGGAGGAGGGGCATAGAGGGAGGAGCCAGTGCACACCCAGAACTAAATTCTTTCTTAAAGTGCCCATGTCTCCTGCGAAGCTCGTCTATTCCCCATGGTCCTTATGGAGTCCCCAGCATCCTCTAGTAAGTTAGAGAAAAGAAATTAGTGTCACTTTCCCTGATTCTAAGGAACTAGATGACATGTTTAAGGTAACCTGGAAAAATTCTGATAAAAAATACCAGGTGACAAATCGGTTTCTGCACACTTTCCCATTTACTCCAGAAGGCAGGAAACACTGGGGAGAGCCCCCGGCAGTAGACGTATCCGTCTCTCGCCTATCAAAGAAAGTGCTATTACCAGTCCCTGGCTCCTCTGCATTAAAGGACCCTGGGGATAGGAAAATAGAGACTACATTAAAGTCTATTTACACAGCGGCTGGTGTATCGCAAAGACCTGTGATAGCGGGTTGCCGGATGACACATGCCATTCATACATGGGCGGCCCAAATTCAAGAAAGCCTTGTGGGAGATACGTCCCTGGTGACTCTCATAAAGCACATTCAGGACACTGCACGCCTCCTGTGTGACTCTCTCAAGGGGATAGGCGCTATTAACGCTAGGACTACTGCCATGGCAGTGTCGGCGCGCAGAACTTTGTGGCTGCGTCAGTGGATAGCGGACGCAGATTCTAAGCGCAGTGTGTGGAGTCTCTTCCTTTCTCAGGGGAGTGGCTATTTGGGGATGAGTTGGATACATGGATTTCAAAGGTTACTCCGGGTAAATCCACGCTTCTCCCCTCTGGGGCCCCACTGGCCAGGCGTTCCCACCCCGGGAGGTCTTACCCGGAGGCACCTCAAACGCGGTGAGAGGCACCAGAGACAAGACCAGCCGCCACAGGTTCTTGGTAACAAAGCACCAGTTCAGCTTCCACTAGGGCCTCAGCATGATGGTGGCCCCCCCCCCACCCCCCCGAGGTGATCTCAACTGCATTGTCATGCTCAGCGGAGATTGGGGTTCCGACAATCGAGCTTGGGCTGGGAGGACAGCTGACTGTGTAGGAAGTAGACGAGGAGGTTGAATGTAGTTCTTCCTCATAAGGGTGGAGGCCTAGTGGGTGTTAGAGTTGGCTGGAGGGCATAAAAAGAATGAGAACTCTGTAGAAGGATAACTGTGTTTTGAATGAAGAAACAGCTGTACACCGATACTTGAGGAATTGAAAGATACGGAATAATGAACTGAAGTCTATGATTAAACGAGTTGAGGAATGGAGCTGAAGATCACCGGTATTGAGGAACTGAAAGACTGGGGTTTGTGGTTGGTAGACAAGGCTGAAGGAGACTGGGTTTTTGAAGAACTGAAAGACTGTGGCTTGTGACTGCTAGACGAGGCTGAGAAACTCTGACTTTGAAGAAATTAAGACTATGGCTTGGGCTTGCGAGACGCTCTCAGGAACCAGTGTTTACCACCAGAAGCCCCTTAAGGACCGGGATCCCCGTGAGTGCCTCCATGAGTGGCGACGGGTTAAGTGACAGGACTGCAGCAGTGATAGGTCATGGACAGATAATAGCAACCGAAACTGGGGAACCAGGAGCAGCCTGGGAGCATAGAGCTGGAGCACCTTTCACAGGAAAGTAACTTGGAGCACTGGCACTCTCTCCCTGAGCCAGCACCCCTTTATAAGGGAAGACTACACTGGATTGGCTGGATACAGAGTGTGGATTTCATTGGCAGATCTCAGGTCTCCAACATGGCCACCCCCAGCACTGGGGCCATTCTCAGCTGCAGCACTTTAGCTAACCCAGCTCCGTCCCCGACTTCCTGAGACTGAGTCACCGCCAGAGGGCTCTGCTGCAGCAACTACCCACCACAGCACCCGGCCCCCGACCTCCGGAAGCCACACACGCCCAAGGACCCACTGAAAGCAGCTCCCAGCCGCCGCAACTAAAGTAGGCCCAGTCCCAAGTCATTGTTCCAGTGCCACTACAACAACAGGGAAAGGGTTCAAGATGGAATCCTTGTGAGCAGTGATTGCGGGTCTGGAAGAACGCGAGTTCATGGTCTTGCTTGATATAAAGGATGATCATCTCCATATCCCGATTTGGCCACACCATCAGGCCTACCTGCGATTTGCCCTGCTGAACGATCACGACCAGTTCCAGGCGCTACCCTTCGGCCTGGCCACAGCTCCAAGGGTCTTCACAAAGGTGATGGCGGAGATGATGTTCCAGCTCCGAGTCCAGGTGATCAATATTGTCCCTTACCTAGGCGAGCTCTTGATAAAGGTGAGATCCAGAGAGATCCTATTGCTCAATATAGGCCGCACTATTCAGCTTCTGTCACATCATGGGTGGATCCTCAATGTACAGAAGTCCCTACTTCTGAGGAACATTCCCAGGAACAGGAGCCTACTCAGTGGCTGTTTCTGGATACAGTGGCTCAGAAAGTGTTCCTCCCAGAGGACAAGGCAAGGACGCTCCAGGATGTGGTCCGAGTGGTTTTACGACCAGGCGCTCTAGTACGGAAGGTTCCATGCCAGAACATTTCAATTGGATCTCCTGAGCTAGTGGTCCGGTTCACATCTTCAGATGCACCAGATCATACACTACCGTTCAAAAGTTTGTGGTCACTTAGAAATTTCCTTTTTTTTTTTTTTATTTTATTTTTATTTAATTTTTTTGAAGGAAAGGCACTTTTTTTTTCAATGAAGGTAACATTAAATTTAATCAGAAATACACTCTATACATTGTTAATGTGGTAAATGACTATATTAGCTGCAAACGTCTGGTTTTTAATGGAATATCTACAGAGTTGTATAGAGGCCCATTTCCAGCAACCATCTCTCCAGTGTTCTAATGGTACATTGTGTTTTCTAATCGCGGTAGAAGACTAATGGATGTTTAGAAAATCCTTTAAAACCCTTGTGCAATCATGTTAGCACAGCTGAAAATGGGTTTGCTCGTTAGAGAAGCTATAACACTGGCCTTCATTTAAGCTAGTTGAGTATCTGGAACATCACATTTGTGGGTTTGATAATACTCTCAAAATAGCAAGAAAAAGAGAACTTTCATGTGAAACTCGACAGTCTATTATTGTTCTTATAAATGAAGATTATTTCTATGCAAGAAATTGCCAAGAAACTGAACATTTCCTACAACGGTCTGTACTACTCCCTTCTGTTAGGTTCCTGGTGCTCAGAACAAGGGAGATGTTGCGTAGTGAGTCCTGAGCACCAGAACGTGACGCTGAAATAAGGTGTGGTGTGGAAATAGCCCCAAGCACCCTACCTCCATTGTTTTACCCGTGTGGTCAGTTCACGCCTGAGTGACTATGGTTTCTTGGGCCCACGGCAGCCGCGTTTGAAGAGCAGATTATGTCTGCCCAACTCCGATGCCCCCAGGTCTTAGTGTGAGACGAGGCGTGAACCGAGACAGGATAATAACAAGGGGACCTCTAACTAAAACAACAGAAAGCTAGGGGCTACTAACTACCCTAAAACTAAATATATGTGCAGCACGCCGCCAAAGGAAAAGAACAACAAAGGAAATGTCCACACGCCGACACAATACTGTTGTGTACCGGCGGCGACAGCATAAGCTGAACCCTCTGCAAAACACCAGTAACTAAATTTCTCTGACGTCCTAAGTGGATGCTGGGAACTCCGTAAGGACCATGGGGAATAGCGGCTCCGCAGGAGACTGGGCACAAAAGTAAAGCTTTAGGACTAGCTGGTGTGCACTGGCTCCTCCCCCTATGACCCTCCTCCAAGCCTCAGTTAGATTTTTGTGCCCGAACGAGAAGGGTGCACACTAGGTGGCTCTCCTGAGCTGCTTAGTGAAAAGTTTAGTTTTAGGTTTTTTATTTTCAGTGAGACCTGCTGGCAACAGGCTCACTGCATCGAGGGACTAAGGGGAGAAGAAGCGAACTCACCTGCGTGCAGAGTGGATTGGGCTTCTTAGGCTACTGGACACCATTAGCTCCAGAGGGATCGAACACAGGCCCAGCCATGGAGTCCGGTCCCAGAGCCGCGCCGCCGGCCCCCTAACAGAGCCAGAAGCAAGAAGAGGTCTGGAAAATCGGCGGCAGAAGACATCCTGTCTTCACCAAGGTAGCGCACAGCACTGCAGCTGTGCGCCATTGCTCCTCAGCACACTTCACACTGCGGTCACTGAGGGTGCAGGGCGCTAGGGGGGGGCGCCCTGAGCAGCAATAAAAACACCTTGGCTGGCGAAAATACATCACATATAGCCCCCAGGGCTATATGGATGAATTTTAACCCCTGCCAGATTCCTCATAAAAGCGGGAGAAAAGGCCGCCGAGAAGGGGGCGGAGCCTATCTCCTCAGCACACAGGCGCCATTTTCCCTCACAGCTGCGCTGGAAGGACGTCTCCCTGACTCTCCCCTGCAGTCCTGCACTACAGAAACAGGGTAAAAAAGAGAGGGGGGCACTAATTGGCGATATTTGAACATATAGCAGCTATATAAGGGAAAAACACATATAAGGTTATTCCTGTATATTAATATAGCGCTCTGGTGTGTGCTGGCATACTCTCCCTCTGTCTCCCCAAAGGGCTAGTGGGGTCCTGTCCTCTGTCAGAGCATTCCCTGTGTGTGTGCTGTGTGTCGGTACGTTGTGTCGACATATATGAGGAGGAAAATGATGTGGAGGCGGAGCAATTGCCTATAATAGAGATGTCACCTCCTAGAGAGTCGACACCTGAGTGGATGAGATGCTGGAAGGAATTACGTGACCGTGTCAGTTCTTTACAAAAGACAGTTGACGACATGAGACAGCCGGCTACTCAGCTTGTGCCTGTCCAGGCATCTCAAAAGCCATCAGGGGCTCTAAAACGCCCATTACCTCAGATGGTAGATACAGACGTCGACACGGATACTGACTCCAGTGTAGACGGTGAAGAGACGAATGTGACTTCCAGTAGGGCCACAAGTTATGATTGAGGCAATGAAAAATGTTTTACATATTTCTGATAATACCACTACCACTAAAAGGGGTATTATGTTCGGTGAGAAAAAACTACCTGTAGTTTTTCCCGAATCTGAGGAATTAAATGAAGTGTGTGATGAAGCGTGGGTTTCCCCCGATAAAAAACAGATAATTTCTAAAAAATTATTGGCATTCTATCCTTTCCCGCCAGAGGTTAGGGTACGTTGGGAAACACCCCCTAGGGTGGATAAAGCGCTCACACGCTTATCAAAACAGGTGGCTCTACCCTCTCCTGAGACGGCCGCCCTTAAGGATCCTGCTGATAGAAAGCAGGAGGGTATCCTAAAATGTATTTACACACATACGGGTGTTATACTGCGACCAGCAATCGCCTCAGCCTGGATGTGCAGTGCTGGGGTAGCGTGGTCGGATTCCCTGACTGAAAATATTGACACCCTAGACAGGGACAGTATTTTACTGACTATAGAACATTTAAAGGATGCATTTCTATATATGCAAGATGCACAGCGGGATATTTGCCGACTGGCATCAAGAATAAGTGCGCTGTCCATTTCTGCCAGAAGAGGGTTATGGACTCGACAGTGGTCAGGTGATGCAGATTCCAAACGACATATGGAAGTGCTGCCTTATAAAGGGGAGGAGTTATTTGGTGTAGGTCTTTCAGACTTGGTGGCCACGGCAACGGCTGGGAAATCCACATTTTTACCCTAGGTCGCCTCTCAAAATAAGAAGACGCCGTATTATCAGGCACAGTCCTTTCGTTCCAATAAAGGAAAGCGAGCGAAAGGCTCCTCATTTCTGGCCCGGGGCAGAGGGAGGGGAAAAAGACTGCAGCAAGCAGCCAGTTCCCAGGATCAGAAGCCCTCTTCCGCTTCTGCTAAGCCCTCAGCATGACGCTGGGGCTTTACAAGCGGACTTAGGCTCGGTGGGGGCACGTCTCAAGAATTTCAGCGCGCAGTGGGCTCACTCGCAAGTAGACCCCTGGGTCCTTCAGGTGGTATCTCAGGGGTATAGATTGCAATTCAAGACATCTCCCCCTCGCCGTTTCCTAAAGTCTGCTTTACCGACGTCTCCCTCCGACAGGGAGGCGGTATTGGAAGCCATTCACAAGCTGTATTCCCAGCAGGTGATAATCAAGGTACCCCTCCTACAACAGGGAAAGGGGTATTATTCCACGCTGTTTGTGGTACCGAAGCCGGACGGCTCCGTGAGACCTATTTTAAATCTGAAATCCTTGAACACTTACATACAAAGGTTCAAGTTCAAGATGGAGTCACTCAGAGCAGTGATAGCGAACCTGGAAGAAGGGGACTATATGGTGTCTCTGGACATCAAGGATGCTTACCTCCATGTCCCAATTTGCCCTTCTCACCAAGGGTACCTCAGGTTTGTGGTACAGAACTGTCATTATCAGTTTCAGACGCTGCCGTTTGGATTGTCCACGGCACCCCGGGTAATGGGCGAAATGATGATACTTCTTCGAAGAAAAGGCATATTAATTATCCCTTACTTGGACGATCTCCTGATAAGGGCAAGGTCCAGGGAACAGTTAGTAGTCGGAGTAGCACTATCTCAAGTAGTGTTACGGCAGCACGGGTGGATTCTAAATATCCCAAAATCGCAGCTGATTCCGACGACACGTCTGCTGTTCCTAGGGATGATTCTGGACACAGTCCAGAAAAAAGTGTTTCTCCCGGAGGAGAAAGCCAGGGAGTTATCCGAGCTAGTCAGGAACCTCCTAAACCAGGCCAAGTGTCAGTGCATCAATGCACAAGGGTCCTGGGGAAAATGGTGGCTTGTTACGAAGCGATTCCATTCGGCAGATTCCACGCAAGAACCTTTCAGTGGGATCTGCTGGACAAATGGTCCGGATCCCATCTTCACATGCATCAGCGGATAACCCTGTCACCAAAGACAAGGGTGTCTCTCCTGTGGTGGTTACAGAGTGCTCATCTTCTAGAGGGCCGCAGATTCGGCATTCAGGACTGGGTCTTGGTGACCACGGATGCCAGCCTGAGAGGCTGGGGAGCAGTCACACAGGGAAAAAATTTCCAGGGCTTGTGGTCAAGTCTGGAAACGTCACTTCACATAAATATCCTGGAACTAAGAGCCATTTACAATGCCCTAAGTCAAGCAAGGCCTCTGCTTCAGGGTCATTCGGTGTTGATCCAGTCGGACAACATCACGGCAGTCGCCCACGTAAACAGACAGGGCGGCACAAGAAGCAGGAGGGCGATGGCAGAAGCTGCAAAGATTCTTCGCTGGGCGGAAAATCATGTGATAGCACTGTCAGCGGTGTTCATTCCGGGAGTGGACAACTGGGAAGCAGACTTTCTCAGCAGACACGATCTCCACCCGGGAGAGTGGGGACTTCATCCAGAAGTCTTCCACATGATTGTAAACCGTTGGGAAAAACCAAAGGTGGACATGATGGCATCCCGCCTCAACAAAAAAATAGAAAGGTATTGCGCCAGGTCAAGGGACCCTCAAGCAATAGCGGTGGACGCTCTGGTAACACCGTGGGTGTACCAGTCAGTGTATGTGTTCCCTCCTCTGCCTCTCATTTCCAAGGTACTGAGAATTATAAGACGGAGAGGAGTAAGGACTATACTCGTGGCTCCGGATTGGCCAAGAAGAACTTGGTACCCGGAACTTCAAGAGATGCTCACGGAGGACCCGTGGCCTCTACCTCTAAGAAGGGACCTGCTCCAGCAAGGATGCTGTCTGTTCCAAGACTTACCGCGGCTGCGTTTGACGGCATGGCGGTTGAACGCCGGATCCTTAAGGAAAAAGGCATTCCGGATGAAGTCATCCCTACCCTGATCAAAGCCAGGAAGGATGTAACCGCACATCATTATCACCGTATTTGGCGGAAATATGTTGCGTGGTGCGAGGCCAGGAAGGCCCCTACAGAGGAATTTCAACTAGGTCGTTTCCTGCATTTCCTGCAAACAGGACTGTCCATGGGCCTAAAATTAGGGTCCATTAAGGTTCAAAATTCGGCCTTGTCGATTTTCTTCCAGAAAGAATTGGCTTCAGTTCCTGAAGTTCAGACGTTTGTCAAGGGGGTACTGCATATACAGCCTCCTTTTGTGCCTCCAGTGGCACCCTGGGATCTCAATGTGGTTTTGAGATTCCTAAAATCACATTGGTTTGAACCGCTTACCACTGTGGACTTAAAATATCTCACATGGAAAGTGGTAATGCTGTTGGCCCTGGCTTCAGCCAGGCGCGTATCAGAATTGGCGGCTTTGTCCTATAAAAGCCCTTACCTGATATTTCATACGGATAGGGCGGAATTGAGGACTCGTCCTCAATTTCTCCCTAAGGTGGTTTCAGCGTTTCACCTGAACCAACCTATTGTGGTACCTGCGGCTACTAGGGACTTGGAGGACTCCAAGTTGCTGGACGTAGTCAAGGCCCTGAAAATATGTTTCCAGGACGGCTGGAGTCAGAAAATCTGACTTGCTGTTTATCCTGTATGCACCCAACAAGCTGGGTGCTACTGCTTCTAAGCAGACTATTGCTCGTTGGATTTGTAGTACAATTCAGCTTGCACATTCTGTGGCAGGCCTGCCACAGGCAAAATCTGTAAATGCCCACTCCACAAGGAAGGTGGGCTCATCTTGGGCGGCTGCCCGAGGGGTCTCGGCTTTACAACTTTGCCGAGCAGCTACTTGGTCAGGGGCAAACACGTTTGCTAAATTCTACAAATTTGATACCCTGGCTGAGGAGGACCTGGAGTTCTCTCATTCGGTGCTGCAGAGTCATCCGCACTCTCCCGCCCGTTTGGGAGCTTTGGTATAATCCCCATGGTCCTTACGGAGTTCCCAGCATCCACTAGGACGTCAGAGAAAATAAGAATTTACTCACCGGTAATTCTATTTCTCGTAGTCCGTAGTGGATGCTGGGCGCCCATCCCAAGTGCGGATTGTCTGCAATACTTGTACATAGTTATTGTTAACTAAATCGGGTTATTGTTGTAGTGAGCCATCCTTTGAGAGGCTCCTCTGTTATCATACTGTTAACTGGGTTCAGATCACGAGTTGTACGGTGTGATTGGTGTGGCTGGTATGAGTCTTACCCGGGATTCATAAATCCTTCCTTATTGTGTACGCTCGTCCGGGCACAGTATCCTAACTGAGGCTTGGAGGAGGGTCATAGGGGGAGGAGCCAGTGCACACCAGCTAGTCCTAAAGCTTTACTTTTGTGCCCAGTCTCCTGCGGAGCCGCTATTCCCCATGGTCCTTACGGAGTTCCCAGCATCCACTACGGACTACGAGAAATAGAATTACCGGTGAGTAAATTCTTATTATAACCAAAGAATACTGCGGCCTAGGCCAACGGATGCGGCAAAGCCGCTACTCACGGAACCGTTACAAATACTGGCAAACGTACAGGAACCCCCAATGTAGCCGACACAGACTCTCAGAAATGGAGGACAGGCAGAATCCCAAACAGACCGGTGGACGCCAAGAAGCCAGATATTCGACCAGGCACAAACAAAACCACAGGACTTTTGGACAGGAATGCTTCATGGCAGGACACGGAATCAGACACAGGAACTGACACTGGAAGCAGCTAGACTGACACTGCTAGACAGGAGCTCAGGAACTGGCAGGGACTAGCTCAGAACTCAAGAACTCTGGAACCCTTGAAATATCACCAGTGTCTGTGAATTGCACTGAGCCAGAATATAACAGAGAGTTAATTAATTGTCGTGTAGCTGCCCTGCTGCACAACTGAGAGGTGCAATCAACAGCCAGGTGAGGCTGAACACATGGGAACAAGCTGCAATTACACAGACTCACCACTGGCAGCAAACAAGAATCTTCTTAAACCAGAGCAACGGGAAATCCTGGCCTGCAAGACAACTATAAACATAAAATAGGGAAAACAGGAATGAACCACTACCTGTGGTTCATAACAGTACCCTCTCCTTAAGGGTGAGCTCCGAACACCCCATGACACCCACGGGGAACATAAACAGAAGTATAACATAAAATACATAACCAAAATGCAAAACAGGAATGAGCCACAGCTGTCGCTCATAACATTACCCCCACTTTGAGGAGGAGCCAAAGGACCCCAAAATTCAGACTTTCTAAAACAAGGTATACATTAATAAACCTGACACTGGAACAAACAGACAAAGACAAGAAACAGAAACAAGGGGGTCAATTTACTAAGGTGGGAGATTTTACCAACTGGTGATGTTACCTATAGCAACCAATCAGATTATATCTACTATCTGCTAGAAGCAGCTTGATAAATGGTAAATAGAATTTGATTGGTTGCCATGGGCAACATCACCAGTTCTAAAAATCTCCCAACTTTAGTAAATTTACCCCAAGCTGTGGCAACAGCTTGTAACAGTGCCCCCCTCTTGACGGTGGCCACTGGACACAAGACGAGGAAAAAAATGTTGTTTTTTTTTTCTTTCTTTTTTTATATACACCACAAGGCAAGAGTCAGCAATAAGAGGATTTTGGTACTTACCGATAAATCCATTTCTCTGAATCCTCTAGGGGACACTGGAGTCCTATACAATAGGGGTGTGAAGCTTGCAACCGGAGGTGTGGCACAATCTAAAATTAGCATTGTCTGCACAGCCGGTTCCTCCCCCTTCACATCCCTCCTTCCTCAGTTTGGAAAATTTGACCGAGAGAATAGGACATGATACTAGAGCCCATAGCGAGGAACCGAACCGTACAACAAAGCAAACAGCAACCAATAACTCTTTTGACAGAAAAACTAACGCTGTTTGCACAAACTGTTTTAACAAGAACTTTTGAACACAGCAGGTCGACAGCACCGAGGCGGGCGTCCAGTGTCCCCTAGAGGATTCAGAGAAATGGATTTATCGGTAAGTACCAAAATCCTCTTTTCTCTTTCATCCACTAGGGGACGCTAGAGTCCTATACAATAGGGGACGTCCCAAAGTTATCTTCCAGGGAGGGAGTGCTGTCGGTGGTCTGCAAAACCAAACGTCCGAACGTAGAGTCTCCGGACGCAAAGGCATCAAACTTGCAAAATTTCGCGAACGTGTGGGCTGAGGACCACAATGCCGCTCTGCAAGTTGAGTAGTGTAAACACCTCTGGCAGCCGCCCCTGAGGCACCCACTGAGCGGGTAGTATGAGCACCCATCTGAACCGGAACCTGTTTCCCACAGGCAATATAAGCTTGCCGAAATGGCAAGTCTAATCTATTTAGACAAAGACTATTTAGATGCTGGTCAACCCTTCGTTGGCCCATCCTTAAGACAAACAGCCTGAATATCTGAAAGACGACGTAACCTGTACGTTTACCCGTAAAGCTCGGGCCACATCCCAGGACACGTCCCCAACTGCGAGATCCTGGAAAGATGGACCCACAAGTGACTGTTTTACGTGAGACCCCGAAACAACCTGAGGAAGGAAATCTGCTCTTGTACGGAGTTCTGCCCTATCCTCATGAAAAATGTAAAAAGGGGCCTTTACACGATAAGGCTCCCAACCCAGAAACCCGCCCGGCCGAAGCTAAGGCAAGCAGTAATGCGAACATCCAAGAGTAGATATGTCAGGACCGTTCTTCCTATAGGCTCAAAAGTTGGTGGTCACAAAAATTCCAACACCAAATTTACATCCCAAGGTGCAGTGGGAGGACGAAAAAGGGGGGTGGATCCTCTGAACACCCTGTAAAAAGGTTTGAACCTCTGGCAAGGATGCTAACCGTTCTTGAAATAGGATGGAGAGAACCGAAACTTGAGCCTTCAGATAGCCCAGCCTCAGTCCTACCTCCAGACCGGCCGAAAGGAAAAGTAGAAGTCTGGAAAAGTGGAATTCCACCCACATTCTTGACACCAGTCCATGGTTTCAATAGCCATGCCGTTAAACGTAACCTGTTCAGGTCTGGGTGTTGGAACGGTCCCTGAGATAGCAGGTCCTCTCTCTGAGGTATCCGTCAAGGATCTTCCGCTAGTAACCCTCGCAGGTTTGAGTACCCACTCCTGCGGGGCCAATCTGGTGCGGTTAGAACCGACCACACTCGCTCTCGTTTTAACGTCTTCAGAAAACCTGGGTACGAGTTGGAAAAGTGGAAAAATGTAAAACCTTCCTGTAACACCAAGGAAGTGTGAATGCGTCAACTCCATGTGCTGCTGGATCTTTTGTCCTGGACACATATCTGGGCAGCAGATTGTATTGTCGTACGCCATTAGGTCGACTTTAGGTAGACCCCATCTCTTCACCACCATGTATAAAAAATAAAATTCAGTGGATGTAGGCACCACTGTCATGCATGTCCTGGTGATTGAGATAATTTGCTTCCTAGTTCTCCACACCTTGAATGAACACTGCAGAGAGGAGGATGATTCGCTTTTCTGTCCACAAGATCTGTGTGGCTTCTTTTAACGCCACCCTGCACCGTGTTCCACCTTGACGGTTTATGCATGTCGTCGTCGTGACCTTGACCGACTGCATCCTAATGTGTTGGCCCATGACTTGGTCTTCGGCTAAGAAAAGTGCATTTTAAACTGCTCTTAGTTCGAGAATGTTTACGGGTAAGTCTGCTCTCCAGTAGCAATCTCTAAGACGGCACCCCAACCTCTGAGACTGGCGTCTGTTGTCAGGATCCTCCAATCCCAAATGCCGAATCTCTTGCCTTGGAAGTCGTATTCTTTGATGTGGAAGCCGGTGCAACCCTGCTCCCTGAGCAATGAGGTTCATCTGTAATGGTCGGGAATGAAGTCTGTCGTACAGGAGAGCTTAGACAGACGTCACCATCATCCCGAGAAGTTGCACCCAGACGTGTAGAGAAACCGTTTGTGACCTCAGTACCGGAGCCACTAATCTCTATAGGTCCTGGACCTTATTCTCTGGTAGGAATACCCTTAATTGTACCGTGTCCAAGATGAGACCGAGGAATTGAATCCGTTGAGTTGGCATGAGGTAGGATTTCTGGAAATCCACAATTCATCCATGTTGAATGAGAAATTGATGAGATGTCTGAACATCCTTGATCAACTGTTCCCGAGAGGATGCCTTGATTAGTACATCGTCTAGATAAGGACTAAACGTAACCCTCAATAGTCCCGATTCTGAAACCATGATTGCCATGATCTTCGTACAGAGTCTTGGGGCCGATGATAGACTGAACGGCAAGGCCCTGAATTGGTAGGGATCCGTCACCCGTGCGACCCTTATGTAAGCCTGGTGAAGGGCCCGGATTGGGATATGCAGCCTTTATGTCCATGGATACCATGAACTCGTCTTGTTCTAAGCCTGCAATGACCGACTGGAGTGGTTCTATCTGGAATCTGTAGACCCTTAGAAACTGGTCTAAAACTTTTAAATAGAGTCCCATCTGGCTTTGGCATGACAAAAAATTGAAATAGAGACCCGTACCTCTCAGAGGCGGGAAACGGAATAATGACCTCTGACCGCAGCAATGTTTGATGCAGGCAGTCGTGCTTTTGATTACAGAGGCAATCCTTGTAAAAAAAAAAAAACCTGACTGTGAGGCCTCTGTGGGAAAACACGGGTTGTACCCCTGGGAGATTAGGTAATTTATCCAAAATTCTGGTGCGGTGTTGGCCCAGATGTTCCGAAACCGTCCAGATGTGCACCATCAAGGGGGATCTCAGGTGAGCCGGGAGACCGTCCTGCCCTGGTCTCGTCTCTTCAGCAGGTTTATCTTTTTGGCTGCTGCCTGTGAGCGGCCTCTATCTCTGCCCCCACGTACTTGTGTACCGAAGCCTCTTCCTCTGGCTCGCTAGGACGGCGATCTAAATGAATTAAACGCTGTTCCCGAATAACCTCTCCTAACTTGTGGAGTGGCTCTTGTATAAGGAGTAGGCAGAAAAGAGGACTTCCCTGCTGTAGCTTGCAAAATCCACTTGTCCAACTCTGGACCTAAAAGTATCTCACCCCCAAAGGGGATGGATTCTACCGCCCTCTTGGTGTCAGTCTTCTCACCATTCTCCGTCCGTCTAGCCGATTATGGCTGATGCAGAGATGCGCGATGCTAGCCTGCGAATATCTTTAGAGGCTTGACGCAAGTATGAAGCGGATTCTTGAATGTGTTCCGCAAGTTGGGTAATTTCTGCCAAGCAATTTTTTTCTTCAATAGCCTGTACAATACGTCCAGACCATGTGCCCCTGGCCATGGTAACCCAAGCGTAGACGACAGTAGGTCTCAGTTTCTGCTACAAAAATTTACTTTAAAGCTGTGTCAACCTCGTGAAGTCGTTACATTAGGTAACGGTAAGATTGTCATCTTTGACAACCTTCCTAGGGAAACGTCCACTACCGGTGGAGTCTCCCACTTATCCATTACACCACTAGGTGGGGGATAAGGTACTTGAAACACTGTGTTCAAAAATTGAAAACGTTTGTCAGGCTGTCTCCATTTAGCCTCCTCCATTTGAGATTGGAGGGATTTAAAAATAGGAAACGCTGCTGAACGCGGTTTGTGGGATTCGAACCATTTGAATTCTTCTGGCTCCTTTTACTTCTGCTACCTTAAAGTTTTAGGATCGCCTTCACCGCTTCGCTTAAAGAATCAATACCTGAAATTGCCGTGTCCTCTTCTGGAAAATCGGCAGCTAGGTTAGATTCAATGAACTCATCTCCTCTGTATCAATGAGAAGACCCTTTTCTCCTCTGCTTCTGGTACAAGAGGATTAGGCCTTTTAACTGCCCTGCATACATTTGTTACGGCTTGTGCGGGCGGCGTTAACCTGATGAGAACGTGTTCCATCGTCTTTGAGAATCCTGCAGCCTTTGATTGTTGCGTGCGGGAGTCCGCCATCTCATTGGAGATTTTATCTGCAAGGTTATTTTTCCATGACCTAGCCGGAGCACTGCTCTCAGGTGGAATGTCCTTGTCTAAGCAGGAATCGCACACCTCGGAGCTGCCATCCGCATGCTCATTCCGTTACATGCAAACATAAAAGGTCTTGGATGTCTTGGTTGGTGTTTTAGACATGTTGACCAAACCCCTTACCAGACCGCGTCGCAGCGCTTTCACCCTTTAAACTAGGAAGAGAAAGACTGTGATATATGACGGAAGCAAAAGGTATTGAGTTGCCTGGCTGGAAATATCTCTATATTGTAGAGAAGAAAATATAAATTAAAAATAAATTAAAAATATTTAATTTCTTTTGTCTTTACACCAGCCGACTTGCAACCGCCTCACACCCAACTGTACGTCAGCTACGGTGTTAGAGTTGGCTTCACTTGCTTCTACGTATTTTCTGTAGGCTCTTTGTAATAGAGTTCCTTGGAAAAGACCTCATAATCCCATTATATTCTTCAGGAGATTCTCATATAACATTTCACCAGCAGGGTGTGCTGTGTTACTATTAATCTATAATAGGGGGAGGTGCACTCCATGCTTGTATGATTTTTAAGATGGCCAACAATTAAAAATTTTGGACACTTTATTTAGAAGGGGGATCTTCTACTGGTGAGCCCCCCTGCTTACACTCTATGGCCGTGTCTTCACGCTGCTGAGGAATTCTCCTCAGCTTCGTGCTCACTGTAGCGTCTCCTCCCCGCCTCCGGCGGCTGAGGTTAAGTGCTCCACAGCGCGGTAATACAAATCTCCCGCTGGCCGTCGCGCGCCGGGACCGCTCTCACAGCTCCCGTAGCGGCGTCTTTCTCTGCTGGCAGGGAAGACTTAAAGTGCACTATCTACTGTGCGCTCCCCGCTGGCCTCCCCCACACGTGGCTGAAGGATCTCAACCGCGCAGCACTATGTTTTAGACGGCATGCACCGGGACCGCTCTCCTCCTCCTCTCCCCGGGTCCCGTAGCGGCACCTGCTGACATGGGATCCCGCCCCACACTGACCGCTGTCCGGCGCGCCTGCAATAAAACAACCAGTACTCACAGTTGTATGTTGAGAGAGATGCAGACCCCTTTAGAAGGAATCCTTGTCTCTCAATCCTGAACCTTGTCCTCCTTTTATTAGGGGGACGCAGCTTTCACTTCTGGTAAAGCCTGCACCCCCTTTCATTTAGGTGGGATAGGGCATTTACCATCTTGTCTTTTAAGACCTGCACCCTCCCTTTAGTTAGGAGGGATTGGGCCAGTCATAAAGGATTAAAAATAAATACATAAACAAAACTTCATGGAGCAGGAGCTCTCTTCAGTGCCTGTTACCTCCTCGGCACAATATTCTAAACTGAGGGAGGAGGGATGTGAAGGGGGAGGAACCGGCTGTGCAGGCAATGCTAATTTTAGATTGTACCACACCTCCGGTTGCAAGCTTCACACCCCTATTGTATAGGACTCCAGTGTCCCCTAGTGGATGAAAGAGAAATTTATTTTTCTTTTTTACCCTGTGCTTGCTTGGCGACACCAGGAAAGGAAGAAATCTCTGGCTCATAACATTCTTCAAAACATATAGGTCGAGCAATCAGATGCTTCTTCCGTCTCCTACCAGAGTGCCCCGGCATATAAGAAACCTTATCAGTTTCGGAATCTGAGAGCAGACCATAGATTGGTTGCATTCCCCTAGGTACCGAAACTTTAGAAGATGACAGAAAAGCACATCCTGTAGTCAAAGCAATGGGCTGAGACTCTTTCTGAACCCCACCCGGGGCAGTGACTTTCTGAACCCCTCCCGGGGCAGTGACTTTCTGAACCCCACCCGGGGCAGTGACTTTCTGAACCCCACCCGGGGCAGTGGCTTTCTGAACCCCACCCGGGGCAGTGGCCTTCGGGAACCCCGCTGGGGCAGTGGCCTTCGGGAACCCCGCTGGGGCAGTGGCCTTCGGGAACCCCGCTGGGGCAGTGGCCTTCGGGAACCCCGCTGCAGTCAGCACCTCGGATTCTTTTACTGGGACCGGGCCGTCGGTTCCAGTAAAAACTTCTCTCGGGACTATGACTTCCGGGACTTTTGCTGAAGCTATAACCTTCAGAACCTCCACTAACGCTATGCCTCTTAAGTGCTTTCCTGGGGAAGCGACCTCTAGACCCTTCTTAGGGGCTGCGTCTCTCGAGACCCCACTTGGGGATATTACTTCAAAGATCCCTTCTGGAGTTTTGCTTCTCGAGTTCCCTTCTGGAACTATATGGTTTTAGATACCCTTTCTGGGGTTGCTCTTTTCAAGTCCTTACCTGGGGTAACAGCTTCTGAGACCCCTTCTGGTATTGACACCTGAGCTATAATATTCGATGTCCCTCTATAACCTAGAGCACCGGGTACTCTGGGCACCGGGCACGTCTCCAGGACTCTGGGCACCGGGCACGGCTCCAGGACTCTGGGCACCGGGCACGGCTCCAGGACTCTGGGCTCCGGGCACGGCTCCAGGACTCTGGGCACCGGGCACGGCTCCAGGACTCTGGGCACCGGGCACGACTCTGGGCACCGGGCACGGCTCCAGGACTCTGGGCACCGGGCACGGCTCCAGGACTCTGGGCATTGGGCACGGCTCCAGGACTCTGGGCATTGGGCACGGCTCCAGGACTCTGGGCATTGGGCACGGCTCCAGGACTCTGGGCATTGGGCACGGCTCCAGGACTCTGGGCATTGGGCACGGCTCCAGGACTCTGGGCATCGGGCACGGCTCCAGGGGTTTGCAACTCTGCTTCCACAGGAAAATCAAGAGAGGAGAGAAACATTCTCCTTTGGTTCCTGAATCTATAATGGGGCTCCCTAGCCCAAAAACCCCAATTATAGGACAGAGAGCTTTTTAGTGTGGGTTGTGTGACAAGCACCTCTGCCACAGTTGACAGGAGTAGGTCATGTATCCTGACTCAACTTGGCCAGAGGGCATGACTTGTCGCCACACTTTGGCTTGCTCAACTCACAGGTCTGCAAATAGTGGCCTAAACCCCCACAATATAGGCATAAATCTAAGATTCTGCGATGCAGACGCTCCTATTCTGAGAGCCTGGGCCGCGGAAAACTTTTAAACCTTTTCTCTTTAACTAAACCTGATGATTCACTTGTCACCATACTGTGAGCAAGAGTCTCTTTATAGGATGAACTCTCAACAACTTCTGGCAAAGTAAGCAAAATTTTGGTCAGATGGTTTTGCAGTTGCCTTAAGGATTGCTGCAAAACTTCCAGCCGCTCAGGTTTCAAAGCACTGAAAGCAGAGTTCAGGGCTGAGAGAGATGCTTGCAGGGCTTGCATAGTAGGCATAGGAGGATTTCAAAAAAGACAAGACTAGACACGATTGTTGTTAGACACGATTGTTGTTAGACACGACAAGACTAGACTTTTAAACTAGACAAGACTGGATTTTTAAACAGCGGACTGGATTCTGCACACTGAGTTTTAGACAGGGCTGGATTCTAGACTAGCCTGGGCCGTGGAAAACTTTTAAACCTTTTCTCTTTAATTAAACCTGAGGATTCACTTGTCACCATACTGTGAGCAAGAGTCTCTTTATAGGATGAACTCTCAACAACTTCTGGCAAAATAAGCAAAAATTTGGTCCGAAGGTTTGCAGTTGCCTTAAGGATTGCTGCAAAACTTCCAGCCACTCAGGTTTCAAAGCACTGAAAGCAGAGCTCAGGGCTGAGAGATGCTTGCAGGGCTTGCATAGGAGGATTTCAAACTAGACAAGATTGTAAGACAAGATTGTAAGACAAGATTAGACTGGACTTTTAAACAAGACAAGACTGGGCTGGATTTTTAAACACCGGACTGGATTCTGCACACTGAGTTTTAGACAGGACTGAATTCTAAACACCGGACTGGATTCTGCACACTGAGTTTTAGACAGGACTGGATTTTTGACAAGACTGGATTCTAGACTAGACACTGGACTGGGCCAAAAAAAGTTTTTTCTTTTTTCTTTTTTGTGGTATGGCTGGTGATAATGTTAGGTTCCTGGTGCTCAGAACAAGGGAGATGTTGCGTAGTGAGTCCTGAGCACCAGAACGTGACGTTGAAATAAGGTGTGGTGTGGAAATAGCCACTAGCACCCTACCTCCGTTGTTTTACCCTTGTGGTCAGTTCACGCCTGAGTAACTATGGGTTCTTGGGCCCATGGCAGCCGCATTTGAAGGGCGAATTATGTCTGCCCAACTCCGATGCCCCCAGGTCTTGGTGTGAGACAAGGCGTGAATAGAGACAGGATAATAAAAAGCGGACCTCTAACTAAAACAGAAAGCTAGGGGCTACTAACTACCCTAAAACTAAATATATGTGCGGCACGCCGCCAAAGGAAAAGAACAACAAAGGAAATGTTGTCCACACGACGACACAATACTTTTGCATACCGGCGGTGACAGCATAAGCAGAACCCTCTGCAAAACACCAGTAACTAAATATAACTAAAGAATACTGCGGCCTAGGCCGACGGATGCAGCAAAGCCGCTACTCACGGAACCGGTACAAATACTGGCAAACGGACAGGAACCCCCAATGTAGCCGACACAGACTCTCAGAACTGGAGAACAGGCAGAGTCCCAAACGACAGACTGGTGGACAACAAGAAGCCAGATATTCGACCAGGCACAGACAAAGCCACAGGACTTCTGGACAGGAATGCTTCATGGCAGGACACGGAATCAGACACAGGAACTGACACTCAGGAACTGACACTGGAAGCAGCTAGACAGACACTGCTAGACAGGAGCTCAGGAACTGGCAGGGACTAGCTCAGAACTCTGGAACCCTGGAAATATCACCAGCGTCTGTGAATTGCACTGAGCCAAAATATAACAGAGAGTCTTAATTAATTATGTCGTGCAGCTGCCCTGCTGCACAACTGAGAGGTGCAATCAACAGACAGGTGAGGCTGAACACATGGGAACGAGCTGCAATTACACAGACTCACCACTGGCAGCAAACAAGAATCTTCTTAAACCAGAGCAACGGGAAATCCTGGCCTGCAAGACAACTATAAACATAAAATATGGAAAACAGGAATGAACCACTACCTGTGGTTCATAACACCTTCAGAGAACAGCACAAACAGGCTCTAACCAGAGCAGAAGGAGAAGTGGGAGGCCCTGGTGCACAACTGAGCAAGAAGACAAGTACATTAGAGTCTCTAGTTTGAGAAATAGATGCCTCACAGGTCCTCAACTGGCAGCTTCATTAAATGGTACCCGCAAAACGCCAGTGTCAACGTCTACAGTGAAGAGGCGACTCCGGGATGCTGGCCTTCTAGGCAGAGTGGCAAAGAAAACGCCAATAAAAGGAAAAGATTCATATGGGCCAAATAACACAGACATTGGACAGAGGATGATTGGAGAAAAGTGTTATGGACAGATGAATCGAAGTTTGAGGTGTTTGGATCACACAGAAGAACATTTGTGAGACTCGGAACAAGTGAAAAGATGCTGGAAGAGTGCCTGACGTCATCTGTCAAGCATGGTGGAGGTAATGTGATGGTCTGGAGCTGCTTTGGTGCTGGTAAAGTGGGAGATTTGTACAAGGTAAAAGGGATTTCCTCCTACAACAGGACAATGACCCAAAGCACACCTCCAAATTATACAAGACCTATTTATGGAAGAAGCCGGCAGCTGGTATTCTGTCTGTAACGGAGTGGCCAGCGCAGTCACCAGATCTCAACCCCACTGAGCTGTTGTGGGAGCAGCTTGACCGTATGATATGCAAGAAGTGCCCATCAAGCCAATCCAACTTGTGGGAGGAGCTTCAGGAAGCGTGGGGTGAAATTTCTTCAGATACCTCAACAAATGAACAGCTAGAATGCCAAAGGTCTGCAATGCTGTAATTGCTGCAGAGGGAGCATTCTATGACGAACGCAAAGTCTGAAGGAGAAAATTATTATTTCAAGTAAAAATCATTATTTCTAACCTTGGCAATGTCCTGACTATATGTTCTATTCATTGTGCAACTAATTTGATAAATAGCTGAGTTTTCATGGAAAACACGAAATTGTCTTGGTGGCCCCAAACTTTTGAACGGTGGTGTATACTGGCGCTAGGTGACATCTTTAAAATGTATGGACCTTTCCGGTGACCGCGGCAGTGAGGGAACCCCCCCCGGTGTGCCGGGGAAGAGCGGAACCACTGCAGCCAGGAGATCAGATCCTGCGGCAGCGCTGTGTGTGCCGTTGTGAGCGGAGCACTACAGAGGTGGCAAGCCACGGCAGCCGGTACGAGCGCCCCAAGCTGCAGGAGCGTGCGCCACTCACGGGGGATCGTAGGGCGCTGGGGTCTGGGAGCTATGCTCCCGGCACCTCAGCACTCCAGGGAGTGATCGCGATGATCCCAAAAAAAAGTGGGTCCCAGGGACCCCTCACTTTTCAAAATTGGGGTCCTACCTGTGCTTTTCTGGGTTCCATCGGAATTAAGGTTCTTATTAATGATTTAAATATAAAAACTCAGCCTTGATTTGGACACTACAAAAGTGCTGCGAGGGGGGAGGGAGGGGGATGGGGGGGGGGTGACAGTGCTGCTGGGCTGTGTAGCTATACCGGACACTCTGCACCAGAGATGGAACTAGACAATTTGTCAGAAAGTGAGTTGGTGCTCCCCCTCCCATATTGTAAAGCAAAGTCAGTGTGCGCCCATCAAAAATGTAGGGGCATCGCTTTGTGGAGAAGGGGCGTGGCCACATCATAGTACCAATTCACATTGCACCACTGCGTTCCAACGGCGGGGGACCCAGACAGGCAGGGTGGTGGATACGATCATCGGGGGGAGGGGGGGGCGGTGGTGGAGATCACAGGTGCGGCAGGTAAGCACCAGTAGGTGTGCTTAAATAGAGCACACAAGTGAGCTTGGTTTTGGCACTTTATACAGGCATTTTTTGCACAAGGCACTATGGCACTTTTGAGGACTGTTCCCCTGATGATGGATTAAGTCCGAAAACAGCTGTTCGGGAGGTCTATTGTGTTTCCCTGTGCTTGCTAACGATGAGTATATGCTGAGCCATGTATCTTTATTCACACATATGGAGTAAATACTGCATTTTGACTAGACTACAGTGTGCTGGTCCTGTCTATACTAGTGACTTTGTTGCGGGATGGACATGTGATGCTATATATATATATATATATATATATATATATATATATATATAGTAAATAAATGAGTCTGCGGCACTCAAGGTCTTATCAAAAAGCTGATTGTTATTGAAACATCAAACATCCCTGTTTTGATGTTTCAATAACAATCAGCTTTTTGATAAGACCTTGAGTGCCGCAGACTCCTTTATTTACTATTGATTTCCACACTGGAGGCACCGGGGCTAAATCTGGACTACAAACAGAGTGCCGGGCTTATCTTTCAATATATATATATATATATATATATATATATATATATAGTTAGTATGGTGAGGCACTGCAGTGCCTGGGTATGTGGAGCCTGTGTAGGACACAGGCTCAGTGTATATTTAAGCAACAATGTGTATAGTGTATTTGAATTGTATTTAAAGTGAAATGCACTTGGTTGTGTGTTCCAGGAGGGGGGAATCCATAACTGTGTAGGCCAGGCATGTCCAAACTGTTGCCCTCCAGCTGTTGAGAAACTACACATCCCAGCATGCCCTGACACAGCTTTAGAATTCTCTGACAGCAAAACTGTGTCAGGGCATGCTGGGATATGTAGTTTCACAGCAGCTGGAGGGCAGCAGTTTGGACATGCCTGGTGTAGGCTGTTGGATTCCCCCAGTACTTTCCCCCCAAAATGGAATGCCTTCCTCTCTAGCCTCCCACATGGAAGTATCATGGGGAGAAAGAGGAGCAGCTCAGCTTTAAAACAAGCCGAGTGGTTCTCTGGAGCTCCATAGGGATCACCGTCGGTGGGCAGGAAACCCTGACCGGGGTTCTAGGCTGCCCATCTCTGGAGCCCAATTTTAGGCTGGAGATGGTGAGCTGGGTACCCGGGCAGATTCCTGGAAGTAGTTTAGATGGGAAAACTTCCCCCAGCCTAGACTGAGCGTCACCAGGGCGGATACTAACCCTCCAGGATGGGACGGTCAAAGGAGAGTGACTACTCCCCACCATCCATAGAGGACAATGGTAGCTGTGCATGTGGCCAAGGCATGCACATCACATGGATAAACAATGGTTGAGAATAGCATGGTGGACTTACCCCCTGTGGTATGTATATTAGAGTAAGAGAAAAAGAGGAGGCCTATGAGCATCCAGAGGTATTATACCATTTTCACTCTGCTGTAAACATCTTGCTGTATTCTTGTTGCCCCTAGCAATAGGGAAGTCTTTTTCAAGACTGGGTGAATAAACATCTGCCTCAAGACGACAGCTTCATCTTGTGATCTGCAGTGCTATACCAAACATAGTTCTGTTTTCTGGCTGTCCAGGGTGCACTCAGCGTCTCCAAGCTCTGCCTCCCGCCAGCTACCGTGCAGAGTCCTAGTCCAGCCACTAGTGATTCGTCAACACCACACAGGTGTGGTTAGCGTGTCGATGCATACAGAGCAGTACCATGGTTCCAGACTCCATGGCAACAAGGAGTCTAGTGGTAACAGTGTAGTACCCGCCCACTGTGCAGTGGGTGGTGTCAGTAGTAGGCGGTTACCGACAGTAAGTGGGAATCCCCTAATTGGCCAGATCCCCTGTGACCTAAACATCCATTCTGTGACTGGGGCGGGACGCGAGGTAGGGCGAGGGCTTTCATAGAGAACCATCCGGTCACAGAAATTGCTAGCATAGCGGTGGGATAATCCTAGGTGGCTTTTCGGTCACCTGATTGGAGAAGCCAAGTTAATAGAGGAGTAACTGCAGTGCAGGAGAAAGCACAAGATGGTGGATTTCAGCGGAATGTCTAAGGACGATCTGTAGATCGTGTATCAGGAGAAGGGTGTGGATATCCCTTTCAACGCATCCAGAAGCATCATGAGGGCGGCACTTGTGAGCTTGGAGATGTCCCTCTGGGCGGAGGTAGAGTGCTAAGGGCGTTGGCATTGAAGATGGTGGCCTACCAGTGGACATTCGTACAGAACCGGTGAGCCCCACCCTCTTTCCTAGCAGCAGCTATGTTTCATACCTAGCAGGGCCAGAGGTCCAACAGCTCCGGGGTAGGGGGTTCGACACGGATATCTTAGCAGATCGGCTAGTGGAATTTGGAGAAAGAGCAACGGAGCAAGAGTGCTTGATCATCACCTCACTTTCCAATATCACTGCCGGGCTCCGGTGACTGTGCGCAGCCCGTTCTGCCCCCAGCAGTAGCGGAAGAGCCAGTGCTCCCACCTGAGGCAAAAGCGCCTCCAAGTCAGGTCTCCGGAGCGTGCAGGAAAGACTGGGCACACGTAGTCCCAGAATACAGCCCGTGGCTTCAGCTGCGTCACTAGGCTGCAGCAGTGAACGGTGCCCAGACTGAGCGGAGTGAGCGGCTTTAGGGCAGGAGGAGTGGGGGACTTAATAGATTGGGTCTTGGTCCCAGCGGTGGCTGAGAGCTATTAGGTAGGGTAGATAAGAAGCCACTTAGTGAGGAGAGCTCCAGAAAGCACGTCTGGATAGTCCACGCCCCTCTTATTTATTATTTTATATAATAACCGGGGTGACAGGTGTGGTACATCCCTGCAAAGGCAGATCCAATCTCTTTCTCATCAGACTCTGCTGTCTTCCCTGCACTCTCACTCAGATGTTCACTGCTGCCAGTAGCACACATATGAGAAGCAGAAGTATGGCGGCAGCTGTATAGATTCTGATATGTTATTATCTATATCATACCGTACACACATCTTCCTTATTACTATTGAGAGTGGAGGTACAGTAAGACACTGATGATGGGGGTGTAACAATGGATTATAACCTAGCAGATGATGATTGCAGTGTATTATATGGTGTATTGCATGTAAAATACCTTGTTCCACACCTACTCTGCTGTAGCAATATACCTTATATAAGGGTGAGTAACACATGTACAGGTTTACCAGCGTATGAGCACACACATAAAGGAATGCTACCTTACCAATGCTTCCAGGAGTAACGTTAGGAGACATTATTATAAAGCCTTCATTAAATGTTATGTTTTAATACACACATTTACTATTAAGTGTCCCAAAATGTAATTTTCTCCTATTGTTTACAAGATTAATATTGTTACAGAAAATGTCACATTCCCATAATGTATTTTATTTCCAGCAGATGGACCCACAAGCAGGAATATCTCAGAAGGACATCTAATGTTATCCCCGGATTGTGACATAAAAGATAATGACAGTAGACAGGATTCTCCAGGAACTAACCCCATTACCCGAATTATACATCCAGCTCTATCAGCTGATCCCTCTGATCCTGGAAAATGTTCTCCTGATCACTCTGATATTGGTGCATCTGTTACAGCTCTGAGAGTAGATACAGTGTTTCCCTGTTCTATAGATGCCAAATGTTTTACACAGAACACAAAGCTTATTACCCATCTGGCAGCTAAGGCAGGTGAGAAGCCACTGATATGTTCTGAGTGTGGGAAATGTTTTACCTGCAAATCACAACTTGTTTCACATCAGTGCAGACACAAAGGTCAGAAGCCATTTCCATGTTCTGAGTGTGGGAAATGTTTTACAGAGAAATCACATCTTGTTACACATCAGAGACGTCACACAGGTGAGAACCTATTACCATGTTCTGAGTGTGGGAAATGTTTTACACTGAAATCACATCTTGTTACACATCAGCGAAATCACACTGGTGAAAAGCCATTTCCATGTTCTGAGTGCGGGAAATGTTTCACACTGAAATCACATCTTGTTACACATCAGCGAAGTCACACAGGTGAGACTCAATTTCCATGTTCTGAGTGTGGGAAATGTTTTACATACAAATCAACTCTTGATGCACATAAGAGAAGTCACACAGGTATATCACCATTTCCATGTTCTGAGTGTGGGAAATATTTTGCACAGAAATCACAACTTGCTAGACATCAAAGAATTCACACAGGTGAGAGGCCATTTCCATGTTCTGACTGTGGAAAATGTTTTGCACAGAAATCACATCTTTTTGCACATCAGCAAAGTCACACAGCTGAGAAGCCATTTCCATGTCATGAGTGTGGGAAATGTTTTACACACAAATCAGATCTGGTTAGTCATAACAAAAGTCACACAGGTGAGAAGGCATTTTCTTGCTCTGAGTGTGGGAAATGTTTTGCCCAGAAATCAAATCTTGTTATACATCAGCGAAGTCACACAGGTGAGAGGCCATTTCCATGTCCTGAGTGTGGGAAATGTTTTGCACACAAATCAGATCTTGTTAGTCATAACCGAAGTCACACGGGTGAGAATTCAATTTCTTGCACTGAGTGTGGGAAATGTTTTACACGGAAATCACAACTTGTTAAACATCAGAGAAGTCACACAGGTGAGAAGCCATTTGCATGTTCTGAGTGTGGGAAATGTTTTACAGAGAAATCACATCTTGTTACACATCAGAGACGTCACACAGGTGAGAACCTATTACCATGTTCTGAGTGTGGGAAATGTTTTACACTGAAATCACATCTTGTTACACATCAGCGAAATCACACTGGTGAAAAGCCATTTCCATGTTCTGAGTGCGGGAAATGTTTCACCCGGAAATCACAACTTGTTAAACATCAGCGAAGTCACACAGGTGAGACTCCATTTCCATGTTCTGAGTGTGGGAAATGTTTTACATACAAATCACTTCTTGTAATACATAAGAGAATACATACAGGTGAGAAACCATATTCCTGTTCTGAGTGTGGGAAATGTTTTACATACAAATCAACTCTTGATGCACATAAGAGAAGTCACACAGGTATATCACCATTTCCATGTTCTGAGTGTGGGAAATATTTTGCACAGAAATCACAACTTGCTAGACATCAAAGAATTCACACAGGTGAGAGGCCATTTCCATGTTCTGACTGTGGAAAATGTTTTGCACAGAAATCACATCTTTTTGCACATCAGCAAAGTCACACAGCTGAGAAGCCATTTCCATGTCATGAGTGTGGGAAATGTTTTACACACAAATCAGATCTGGTTAGTCATAACAAAAGTCACACAGGTGAGAAGAGATCTGGTTAGTCATAACAAAAGTCACACAGGTGAGAAGGCATTTTCTTGCACTGAGTGTGGGAAATGTTTTACACGGAAATCACAACTTGTTAAACATCAGAGAAGTCACACAGGTGAGAAGCCATTTGCATGTTCTGAGTGTGAGAAATGTTTTGCACACAAATCAGATCTTGTTATACATCACAGAAGTCACACAGGTGAGAAGCCATTTTTTTGCTCTGAGTGTGGGAAATGTTTTACACAGAAATCACATCTTGTTAGACATCAGCAAAGTCACACAGGTGAGAATCCATTTCCATGCTCTGAGTGTGGGAAAGGTTTTGCACACAAATCAGCTCTTGTTATACATCACAGAAGTCACACAGGTGAGAAGCCATTTCCATGTTCTGAGTGTGGGAAATGTTTTGCAGACAACTCAGCTCCTGTTATACATCACAGAAATCACACAGGTGAGAAGCCATTTCAATGTTCTGAGTGTGGGAAATGTTTTACACAGAAATCACAACTTGTTACACACCAGAGAAGACACACAGGTGAGAAGCCATTTTAATCTTCTGGAGTATACTTATCATTGCCATGTGTTGTTCTTCAAGGTTCTTATCATCTCCTATACTTTTTGCAATACACATGTTACCACAGTGTGAAATAATCAGGTGTCATGCCCTCATCTACCACTGCTATGCAGATGACCTGTCTTTTGCTCTGGGTACTGAGAACCCAGCACCAATCCTAAATGTCTAGCTGAGCTCCAGGTGTGGGTGATGCCAGTTCGCTGTGACTCAGTCCTGGTGAAACAGGTCCTTATGATAGAAGCTCACCAACAAAGGGCAGGGCTACAGCTCAGCTTTGCTACCAGCCAGACTTACGCTTGGGGGTTCAGAATTACAAAATGCTGGTCATGTGCAGAATATTAGTGTCCTGGATGGTGGAGTGACACCATTAGACATCCGGTATCAGCCAGAATCAGATCCTCATATGTGGACCATAGCCAGACTCCAGCACTTAATTCTCTACCTGATGTCGTACATGCACTTGTATCATCTCATATAGACTACTGCAATGTCATCTACCTGGGTCTCCCAGGAAAAGAATTGCACCAGTTGTAGCATGTACAGAATGCAGCAGCCAGGCTGTTACCTAACTAGCCCGTTCCTGCCACATAACACCCATTCTCTGGTCCCTGCACCGGCTGCCTGTAAGATGGTGACTGGGCCTAATTCAGGTTGGATCGCAGTGTGTGATCCAAATGGAATTATTCTGAAAAAGTTGCGGGCGCATCCACTGCACCCATCCTGTGCATGCGCCCGCATTTTCTGCGGAGGGGCCACAGAAAATGTGATTGCCTGTCAGGCAGAGGCGGTCACGAGGGTTGGTGGGCAATGCTCCATTTCCAGGGAGGTGCGAATCGGTGCGGGGGCAGTGTAGCGCGAACAGAGGGCAAAGGCGGACAAACGGACATCATCATGGTGGCTTTGTGACATGCAGCCGCTGTATTCGAGAAGAATGCGTCGGGCCTCCTGCGGGCGCAACTGAGCTGCAGCAGGAGGCTTCACTAACTTCTACGATGAAGCAGAAATTGTGAGGCAATCGCATTTTCTGCTTCATCAGGGGGGAGGCGGCGGTCAGCATGCTGGGTGGCCTTGCCCTGTGATGGGCGGCCCCTAGCGCGCTAGGAAAAGGATTGCTAATTCTGCTAAATAGCAGCATCTGCAATCCTTACTGAATTAGACCAGCTATTAAATAATCTTACTGACTCTCCCAGCCTTGCATGACCACGGTACCAGAAGCAGCTTCTGCCTCCGTACTGCCCAAGCTTCTTCCATCTGTTGATGAAGGACTTAGCAGTACCATAGATTCCCAAGCAGTGCTTAGATGTCGGGGAGACAGGGTGGGTGGCAGTAGTGCAGTAGCGGGGGCTGCTGTAGGCAGTATCTATGTGGGTAAACGCCCCCAAGCAGCGCTGAAGTGTCAGAGCAGGGAGACAGGGTGGGTGGTAGTGGAGTCATGGGGTGGATGGCAGTAGTGGGGGGAGACAAGGGGTGAATGGCAGTAGTGGGGGTAGACACGGGGTGGATGGCAGTAGTGGGGGGAGACACGGGGTGGATGGCAGTAGGGGGGAGACAGGATGGGTGGCAGTAGGTAGGGAGACAAGGTGGGTAGCAGTAGTGGGGGGAGACAGGGTGGGTGGCAGTGGTGGGGGAGACACAGGGTGGATGGCAGTACTGGGGGGAGACAAGGTGGGTAGCAGTAGTGGGGGGGAGACAGGATAGTGGCAGTAGTGGGTGGTAGACAGGGCAGGTGGCTGCAGTGTAGTACTAGGGGCTGCTGGAGACAGTAAAGAGGTGTATGGGTCCCGCACAGAACCAGTTGATAATTAGACTTAATGATGATCATGCTTCCTTAGTTCTAGTTAATCCCTTGTATGTGTTACTGTTATTTGCTGTGTCAGCCTCTAAGTGTGTTCTGTGTAATAATCCTGAAAGTAGTGCTGCTACCGATCCATATCATTTGTAGTAACTTGGAAAAGATGAGATATGAGGTACACTCTAGAAGCTTATAGGGGGTTAATCAGAGATGAACACAGATGTGACACCACGCAGCCCCCCCAGAAAATCGTCCCACCCTGCCCGCGTTCACCCCTCAGGGATGCGACCACAATGTGTGTGTCTGTGTGGCCGCTGTGCATGTGCATTTTGCCACCACCGGGTAAACTGCTGCGGGCCACTATTGCGGCTGGGTCTGAATGACCCCCATAGGCTGTTGTGCAGAGTAAAGTATTTTTTAAGTTTAAAATATAGACAAAAATATGTGTATTAAAGATATGAAATAAAGTTGTTTAAAAGCAAAATATTTCCAGTTTAATTTTGGCTATGTCTGATTTTGACAGCTCATTTGAATAGTTGGATGATATTACGGGGGAAGGGGGGGGGGTCTCTCTGTGTAATTAAATAGTTTTATCATTTGTTGGTTTTAAATAAATTATGTCTATTCAAATGTACTGTTGTTTTTTTTAACTTTGTGATAAACTGTTTTTAAAATAAACCGATGGACGATAAGTCAGTTGCGCAGTTTCCTCAATGTTACGCTATGTGTAGCACCACTTAGCGTACCTTTTGAGCGGTGTGACGCTCTCGTAACACCTTCGTGAATATATATGGCTACAGCAATATAACACACTTAGACCTTAGTATAGTGTCGGAAGTGTCCCTGACGCTTCGCCAGATTAACAAAATAACTTAGTGGAGACAGATGGGTAAATTAGGATTAGAGGTCCAACCCAATAACTATATATATTAGTCCCTAGCGGACACAAAGGGATAACAATGCTGCACTGTAGCAACACAATACAATTCAAAGATACAGTAATACGTACAATAATATACAACAGACACAGGAAATAAATGCGAGTACAATTAGCAATACAACTATACCAATACAATAGGATCAGTTACCTTCATACATACGCTGCGCCACCGGATTCCAGGCCTCAGTCTTACAAGATGACCTCTGAGAAAGGTGACTGAAACCTGGCCCTGGTGCGTCCTTTTATACAATGTTCCAATAACAGTATAATGGGGAATGTAAGATCTTCCATTGGTCCAGGGGCGGGACATATTCAGTACACCGTGGGTCATTGGTCAGCTGGAACACTGAGCGACACCTAATCTTGTGATGTGATTACAGGTTACTTCTGGGCTCCCACCTAAAGACCAGTTCAAACCGACCACAGTATCATACAGTAATATACATGAATCTGGTATTGCTAATAACTTGTTGCCGTAATATGTGACAATATCCTCGCAACCACCAAATTATTACTTATGTGACCCTGAACAATTTGATCCCACACACGGTATCCATACATGGTGTCCTTAATATTTAATGGAACAATACCTATATACATATATATATATATACACACACACACACACACACACACACACACACACACACACACACAGTTAACCAGTTGTGTAAAGGCTATGTATAACTCATTGTGTAGGAGACAGGTCAGTGCTGTGTAAACCATAAAGCCAGAATACATAATACATATGACATATCACTCTTAATACAAGTATCAATATCTGGTCTGTATTTTATTGAATATAAATACACAGGATTCTGGTGTGCATGAATGTGTGTTAAGCACACGATCAAGAATCTGCGTATCTTTAGCTATTGTTTCGTATCTGGCTTCTTGTTTGTTAGAGCAACACGGGACCAAGACGCAATTGTTCGTGTTAGCAATTGGGGCAAACAACGGTATTTACACATTCACTCAGTCCAAGGTCTATCTTCCATGGAAACAATGGCTGTTTGGACAGAGCAATCTGATACTGTATGTTACACACTATAGGAATTTATATTTCTGGCTGTAATACATTTGAGTGTATGTAAGAAATATTTGCTATTTTGTTACAGTATATTTATTAACAAATGCATCTTCTACCGTAATGCGCACAGTAACTTGCCGTTACAGTCATTCGCAGCCCCTACCGTATTAGCCATTAGCATGCGTATTTGACGCATGCATCGTGGACACATCCATTGGTAAATTCCATAGTGTATTCTAAATATCGAAATGTGCAATTTTACTTTGACAACTTGTAGGTGAATTAGGGTTGTTGTTTTAAAAAAAAAACTTACCTGACCCTTGCCTGGAAATGTCCATGTATGAAGGTATGGGAGATACCTGCTTCAGTTCCTTCTACTTACATTTGGGAGGTCCGGTTGTTTTTGGGGGAATGAGAAGCAAATAGTAAATGATACATTGGCTCCATAACGTCTCGCTGACCCTGTGATTTTTTCAAAAATATGTTACACAAAATTACATTTGCATTAACAGCCATTAATTAAACAAGAAAAACACAACACAAGTAAAAAAAATAAAAAAAACTTTATATATAAAAAATAGAAGAAAATCACCAATTCTGGTCTGGATTCATTGACTCTATCAGGAGAACAAGAGCCTTTGTAGCAAGGACTATACCAACAGTAACCAGTAGAGGAATCAGGCGTATCCCACAGAATATCAGCGCTGCCACCATACATTGGGGAGAGAAGATGAAGTGCAGATTTCTGAACAATGCTTTTAGAAGGAACATAAGAAGTGCATAGATCACAATGATCAGAAGTCCGGGACAATGAGGTCAAGAAACCAACGCTGTGGTACTAATGACCTTAATACAGGTCACTTGGAGTAAGAGACTAGGGTAAGGGCAACAACTATTTTTCAAACACATAAAAAAAAGTTTGAATTTTTTTTTATTATAAATGTAAAAAAAGAGGATCGTCCAGTACAGAGGACTGTGGGGGTCATTCCGAGTTGTTCGCTCGCTAGCAGTTTTAAGCAGCCATGCAAACGCTAAGCCGCCGCCCACTGGAAGTGTATTTTAGCTTCGCAGAAGTGCGAAAGAAAGGATCGCAGAGCGGCTACATAATAATTTTGTGCAGTGTCAGAGTAGCTCCAGCCCTACTCAGCGCTTGTGATCACTTCAGACTGTTCAGTTCCTGATTTGACATCACAAACACGCCCTGCATTCACCCAGCCACGCCTGCGTTTTTCCTGGCACGCCTGCATTTTTTTGAACACTCCATGAAAACGGTCAGCTGACACCCAGAAACACCCACTTAATGTCAATCACTATGTTAATGCCTAATTATTTTAAAAGAATTGGGGAGTCTCCATTGTGATAATATTCAGCATATAGAATTTATTATCAAAGAAGAGGCCACGCCTATATTTTTCTGCGCAGAGAGACGTGACCCTACACAGACGTCATCAATGATGTCCGTCTCTTCAGGGGATTTCAGGCTTACATATATAGTACATAATTATACAATAATTCATAATTGATTAATCAATGGGGCGTGTATTCAGATAACAAGGGGATTATAGATTGGTTGTTGGTCACCAACAGGAAATCTCAAATATGGTCAGCTGGGCTAGATGAAATGGCTGATCTTCTCCTGAAGATGGCAGACTGGTTCCATGAGTCTTCAATAGAGTCGCTCAATAAGCTTCGTCTGCAAAGAGGTTATTCCTGTTCCTATGTCATGGTGCTCTTTTCAGAGCCGAAGGTTCATCTGATATTTATTATCAAACCCCATAAAATGTCATTAAGTTCTGGTTATCTAAATACAAGGGTCTCTATTTAGACACGTACAGTCTTAGTCACAAGCTAGGACAAAGGATGACAGAAAACTCCACTGTAAGAAAGAATGACCATTATGGGAATTAAAGGGCCAATTACAGATATATAACTATAAGTCTGAAAGCACAATTTCTGAGGCAATACAGATGTATATTTGATTTTTCCTCCATCATTCCTGTCTTTTGTTTAATCTCTAAACACAACATATAGTAAATCAAATCTTCATTATATTCAAATTAATTTTCAAATGAGTGTGAGATATGAGATAGGAAAAGGAAAACCCGTTCTCTGGATGCAATCGCCGGCACGAGTCCATTGAGTATCGATGCGAAAAGTCTCAACCCTCCAGAAACCTTGGTACAGATAAGCGAAATGAAAGAGGTAGCGACAGAATGTGTTCTATTCTTCTTCAACCTGGCTATAGGTGGAGGTTCCTTCTTACTAAGTGTACATATATGAAGCGTGAGCGTGTAAGCACCTATTAGGGTATATTTCTGATAATCTGACTGTGTGTGATAATACTACTGATTCACTGTGCGTGATAATACTACTGATTCACTGTGTGTGATAATACTACTGATTCACTGTGTGTGATAATACTACTATATTACTATGTGTGATAATACTACTGATTCACTGTGCGTGGCTACTGCAGTGTAGGTAACGGGAGTCATTACCATAAGCTTGGTTCTTGGCTTCCTTTCAGGCCGTGTGAGTACTCTACCACATAATCGTCCAAGGACAGGCAGGCATTTGATTGTTACATAACTTATAAAAATTATAAGTATTATTATCATAGCATAGTGTAGTATGTGGTAAAGCCATTTTGAGATTCCGGCTCCCATCCATCCGAAGGGGTCCCAATCAGCAGATTGGACCATATGTTCTTGTATATCCTGCAATAACTTAACCTTCTGTTCAATGGGGTTATAATTATCTGAGATGTTAAAACACACATTCCTTTAAATTGTTCACAACCACTCAATGGCTACCCTATTTTGTATCATACCATCTCTTACTTATCTAAGTTCTTCATTTATAAGAGCAATAGCCGTACTGGTGGCATTTATGGTTTTAGCCAATCCACAAGCTATGCTATTTATCACCCTTGTGTTATACAGGCTGAGTCCTGGGACTCCTATGAGTGAAAAGGCTAATGCTGAGTATTGTGCCTTGCTGAGTCATGACAAGTCTGATCGGCAATCAGGATCTAAACACCTTTTTTCTTTACTGTGAGAGTCCAAAGTAGTTATGTTTGTGTGAGCTGCTACAAAAGTGAGTCTGCCCAAATAACAAACTCCCGTGATTTGCTGGGTAATAGGAGAATGCAATATCTCCGCATACTAAAAATAAGCCCCATGGCATGTATATATCAATTCTAGGGCTGCTTATTGTTACCAAGGAAGTATACTTTGGGGTAACCCCTAAAGACTCAAACTGTGGCTTACCATCAATATCCCAACCGTTCTTTTCAGATATACTAGGCTGGATCTCCAGCTTATACCTGGTGGTGTGATACCGCCCGATTTTATCTTCCGGGTTGTTGGTCCCTAATGTTTCCATGTTAATGTCTATAAAGGTGATATTTTTCCTGGTAGCAATTCTATCTTCTGCATTTCTTCTATTGTTATTGGAATACATATAAAGCAGGTCTTGTAAGCTTCTCCTACATGTTTGGGTGGTACTACACAGAAAGCATTACTATGGGCAGCAGCTGGGGCCAGTTCTACAAAGGTGTTCCTCTCATATACTCCAGATTTTCTCACTGGGCCCTCATAGGGGCTTTCATCTGTCTTTGTGTTTTTATTCTTATTTTCCCTTTCCACGAGAAGCCATTCCTGATCATTCCTGATTCTCCCATGGATTGTATGGTGTGTGTCTGAATGTTGTGTCTGATTCCTCTCCTCACCTTCATAACACCATACTATACAATCATTCTGGGGGATTCTCCCACAGTGTACACAGATACATCTATACATATTTACCATCTTGTGGCACTCGGTCTGTTCTATGGGGGCCCTGACTGTGCGTGCACCTCCAAAAAGCAGTGGATCATCATGGCACCAATCTATCCATCTTTGTTCAGGGTTTCATCCGCAATATTTACAAATACATCTGGCTATCAGGGGTAGCTGTTGACATCTGTTTGGGTACTCTTCTTTTTCCTCTTTTCTTTTGTTTCTTGTGTCGATGGGTGTGATGAGAGGTACATGACTAGGATAGGGATGTATTACTTCCTCAAAGGTCATCAGAGACATACCCTCTGGGGAAGCCACCTCATGCACCCCATCAGACTGCCCCTGCCCTGGACCCTCAGTCATCCTAGTTAGTAAGTAGTAAGTCAACAATCCCCCCATCCATATTATTACTCCTAGGCTTAGAACCAATACTTCAATTTCGGTAGCCCTTCTGGATCTTTTCTGCACCTGGTTGGGGTTTAGCAACACGGATTGTCCCATATCATTTTAAACATACATCTTACCAAACCAGGCCATTTTATCTCTTAGTCTCTGGTTACTGGGGTTCCTCAAAAAGAGCCTGCAAGTTCAATGTTTCTGCAGCTTCTTCCTCTGGTTGGCTTTTCTGGGACTCTTTGCTCTTTCCATCCTCTTTCTTGCAATGCAATTGTTAGGCGCCGCGTTACCCGGCGCCTAGCAACTAGGGACGCCGAGCGCGCTGAGCCGCCGGGTCCCTAGCAACGCTAGGACGCCAAGCGTGCTGAGCCGCCGGGTCCCTAGCAACGCTAGGACGCCAGGCGCGCCGAGCCGCCGGGACCTTAGCAACGGGGACACCACAGGCGGACCGCGTTCCCCGTTGCTGGGTCAATTAATTAGTGTGCACACATGTTTCTCTGGTCGTGCAGCAAGGCAGCTGCACGACATTTATTGTAATTAGGCTCTGTACTCTGATTGGAGGATTCTCTGCTAAATGCCTTCTCAGGGTCTCACACAGACGGCGGTGATAGTTTCCTGCATGCTGCTCATGTTGGTGAACGTCTGTTCCTGGTCTGCTGTGCCCGGTCGTTCCAGTCCTCTGAGTTTCTGAGTCTTGGTGTTTGTCATCTCATCCCAAGGAGTTCTCCTGGTCCTCAGTTACCTGTGACAGTCTATAGAGAATCTCGTTTGGTTTCGTGAGTGGCGGCTCTGCCGCGTGCTGCGGCCTAGGCCGCTTCATATTGTTTTCTGGTTTTGGAGCATTTGCGGAGGTATCCGCTTCCACAGTCCTCTCCGGTACTCGGCGGTGCCGTATAGGAGACTGGACAAGTGGAGTATTTTGGTAGTTCTTTTCCCTGGCGGTAATCCGCGCATACTTTTCGTTTCAGGTTAGCCAGTAGCCCCTGGCCTTGTTGTTTAGGTAGAGGGCCCCTTGTTATCACCCTGTCTCGGTTCACTCTTTGTCTCTCATTAAGACCTGAGGGGGCATCGGAGTTGGGCAGACGTAATCCGCCCTTCAAACGCGGCTGTCATGGGCCCAAGAAACCATAGTCTCGCAAGAGTGTTCTGACAGCACGGGCGAGACAACGGAGATAGGGTGCCAGGGGCTATTCCCATTCCTTTCCCCATTCCCAGCATTACGTTCTGGTATTCAGGTCCCTTCATATAAGATCACCACAGACCTGAGTATTAGAATCATAACATTATTGCATGTATCCAAGTCGATTTCTCTGCCACCTTTATAGCTGTGGGCATGGTCAACAGTAATTGGTATGGTCCCTCCCACCTGTTTACAAATGAACCAGAGCGTAAGAAATTTCTTTCTTCTGGACCTATCATCAGGTTGGGATGTTTTCCGAATAACACCTCATAAGGGGACAGACTGAGAGGTTTGGGAGTCACTCTAATGCTGTGTAGTACGATGGGCAGTGCCTCTACCCAGTTTAGGCCTGTCTCTTCTATGACCTTGGAAAGTTTGTTCTTTATAGTATAATTAACTCTTTATAGGAGGCCTGCCGCTTGAGGTCTATAAGGACAATAAAGTTTGGACTCTATACCCATTATCCTACACATCTCTTGGAAAACCTTACTTGTGAAGTGTGTGCCTTGATCGGACTCAATGATCTCTGGAATACCATATCTAGATACAAATTCTTGTACTAGCTTCTTAGCTGTAAAATGTGCTGTGCAGGCTACCGCTGGGTATATATTGCTAACATTTATACCGACTCACAATATGCATATTGTGAGTTGGTATAAATGTTAGCAATGGAGGTATACCACACAGGCTAGATATAATGTTAGATTCTAAGTACCAAGCTAAAGTAATGGAGTCTGAGAAAATAATATTTTCTATCCAGATCTACATTGGGTGGTGCACCCTGAGTCAGTATAAAGCTTTGCAGACACAGAGGGAGAAGAAAAAGACTCTTTTGTGGGTGCACTCTTTGTATCATAGGAAAGTCAATAGAAGTAATGAATCATGAAAATATTAAATAAATTCAGTTTTATTAAATTCCTAGTAAAATATATCAGTAGTTTGATTGATTATTTAAAGATAACAAAATTAATGATAACAAAAATAACAATAAAGATTGCTGATAATTTACAAATCACTACTGTCTGCCATGCTTTGGTAGTTAATTGAGGATTATCCTGCATATGGTAGGTTCACAGATTGATCACAGTACATAATTTAATCAAATTTGATGATAAAAGGGATATATAACACACCTAAGCCTATGCAATAATTTCAAGACATCTGTTCGGTCAGACAATGAGAGCTGCCAAAAGAAGGTGATGAGTGAGTAAAATTAAGAGTAGAAAAATTAGAAAAGTGTGAATCTGCTGTCAGTGTTAAACACTGGACATGGTAATTGTGCTCTACTAAACTGGATCTTCCTCAGGAGTCTCCTACCTGAGTTCTGATTCAGCCCGACACTGATTAGCTTCCAAGATGGGATGGATTCGGGCGTTTCCAGTGTGGTATGATAGTAGAGTGGTACATAGATGATTTTTGTCACTCTGGAGTCACTGATGAGAGTTCACAAAAAAATGAAAAAAGGTGGCAACAGAAAAGTAAAGTGGAAAGAGAATAGATGGATCTGCTGTCAGCGTTACAGATGGGAGACTGAATCGGTGAGAGTCCAGAAAGATAGAAAAGACATGAAAGAAAGTAATGTTGACATGGGAATCTGAAACTGGTGCTAAAAAAGGTCCTGATATTGGCAAATAAAGAATACTGTAAATAGTACCAGTATGGATGAACACATAATAGCAACTTGCTGGGTTAACAGGTAATACTGTGGTAAAAATTAAGAAAATAAGGGAGATGCTTAATTAACAATTAGTGGCTATAAGGACAGGGCCGGCGCTACCATTAGGCAGCTTTAGGCAGCTGCCTATGGGCGTAGGCCACTGGAGGGCGGTACCACACTCGCTACAGTGCCAATGAGAAAATGCTTTCTTTATTATTCCCTCGGTGACGAGCTCCTCCCGCCCTCTTCCTTAAGAGATGGCCGTCCAATTGTTATCAGGTGAGCCGCCACCCCACTGTGTATAACGTGAGTGACTGTGTAACCCATCGTGTGATAAGCCTGCTCTTTTTATGTAGTTTTTATAGCACTGTCTGACTAACTGGAAGTTCCTCTCAGACTCTCTGAAATCTGTCCGCCCCCCCCCCCCCTCCAACTTGCATATTCCTGCCCCACTCCATGACAACACTCTGTAGTCCGTACCCCCCACCCGCGGACTTGGTACCTCCTCTAACCCGCAATCGCGGACATGGGCATGATGCCCGCACCCACCTCCCGCGATCGCGGACATGGGCATGATGCCCGCACCCCCCCACCCGCGATCGCGGACATGGGCATGATGCTCGCACCCCCCCACCCGCGATCGTGGACATGGGCATGATGCCCGCACCCCTTCCACCCGCGATCGCGGACATGGGCATGATGCCCGCATCCCCTCACCCGCGATTGCAGACTCGGTCCCCTTTTTCTCCCCCACCCCTACACGTTTGCAGACTCGGGCATGATGCCGGCACCCCCTCTACCCATGTTTGCAGACTTGGGCAAGGTCCCCTTCCCCCCTGTGATTGTGGACTCAGGCATGATGTCTGTACCCCCCATCCCTAGCGATTGCGGACTATGGCATGAAGCACGCACTCCCTCCCCCCACAATTGCGGACTCGGGCATGATGCCCGCACACAGCCCCCCCCCCCCTCCACGATTGCAGACTTGGGCATTATGCCCGCACTCCCTCTCGACATGTTTGCGAAATTGGGCAAGATTTCCTCCCCCTAGCGAATGCGGACTAAGGCATGAAGCACGCACTCCCTCCCCCCCTGCGATTGCGGACTCCCGCTTGTTGCTGACCCCCGATTGCAGACTGACGCATTTTGCACACCCCCTTCCCGCGATTGAAGACTCAGGCATGTAGACCCCCGCAATTGCAGACTAGGGCATGGCGTCTGCATAGCCCCCAACACACACACACTCCGCGCGTGTGATTGCATTCTGGGATGTTTCTGCCTCCGCCAATTGCAGACTCGGGTATGTTGTCACCCCCCCACGTGATTGCAGACTCCCACATGTAGGTGATACGGCATACACCACGTACCATTATGTAAGCATGGTCCCTTATGGGAGTAGTGCAGTATATCACGGACCCTCTTCCTAACCCTCGATCCCCACAGGCTAACCCTAACCCTTCCTCCCCGCAGCATAACCCTAAATTTCCCCCCGAAGCCTAATCCTCCTTGGTATACTTACGTTCAGAATCCCAATTCTGTTGATAATTAACAGGAGGAGGCGCCGGGACCACAAACCATGCGAGGAGGCCATGGAGCTGCTGGGGCCCAAGTCTGGCAGCGGCACCTTTACCAGAGCGGAAAGGGCTTCCCCAACCCACGGCTGATCCGTCCCTCCCACTGTCGGCCCGTCTACCCCTGTCATTTCTGACACTTATTTCACGTTTACTTCCACTGGGAGCCTGAGCTGCTATCCCAAACCCCCCCCCCCCCACTCCATACCGTCCCGTGTGTGACCCCGCCTCGTAACCCACCCTCATCCTGCTCAGCCCAGAGAAGAAGGGGTGAGTAGCACACTGACAGACAGCGCAGTGCAATACATGGCTCCTGAGCAGCACCCAGCGTCAGCTCTCCCTGCCCTTGTGTGCTCCGTTATCCCGACAGTTTGCCCCTGCCACCAGTGCTGTGGTCACACAGGGGGGTTTTATGTGGTTGTGTGGTGAGATCGGGAGCAGTGTACACTACAGAAGTGTGAGGCACATCCCCAAAGTCACACAGCATCACCCTATAACCGGGAACCACAGGGCTCTATTCATACATAGAGAAGTCAATACATTCTATCCAATTTGCATGTTTTCAGTGTGTTAAAAATATTACACACATATGTAGTCTCCTCTCTCAGCCCCTTGGACAAGCTCCAATTCTCGCTGAGACGAGTCAACGCAATTGACTTCGAAAAGTAATAGCACACTTATGTCAGGTGCATTGAAAGTGCTGCAAAGTATATCATGTGCAAGGGGCATAGGCAATATGGGGGTGAGAGCAAGCCATAACTGTTAATTTATAACTCATGCCAACATAGTATGCATCTCCTATATTTTCTGCAGACATAGGCTTTGATGTACTGTATTTGTTTGAACTGTGGGGACTGCACGGACGATGTAGTGGTTAGCATTACTGCTATACATCACACAGGTCATGGGTTCAGTTCTCACCATGGCCCTAACTGTGTGGAGTTTGTATATTCTCCCTGTGCTTGTGTGGGTCTCCTCCGGGTACCCCGATTTCCCACCACAATTCAAAAATATATTGGCTCCCAACAATAAAAAAAAATAAAGATAAAATTACCCTATTGTGTGTGTATAAAATGCTGTATAGTCTGTGATATTTAATAAAATATAAATATAATAAAATAGTAAAATGATATTTTTAATGGACAGCTTGCACCCAAAAGGCCTAAATGAGGGTAACAGTTACTTACCCTTCTTGTGATTCCTCATAGAACTTTAACTTATTGCCTTAGTCTTAGCCTTCAAGGTGGTATAATCAATCAAGTTGGCAAATATAGCATATTATTTCCATCCAATTTAGTCTGTTACTGCTCCATTTACAGATAACTGGGAATAAATAACAACCACTTATTATTACAATAGGACTGGTTTACCGACTCTTGATCCATAATATCTTAGATTACCCCATACCTACTATGTAGAAGGGATCCATTGGAGCATAATTTAAATACGCATTCAAGATTCCACCTATAATATTATTTAGGTGGTACAATAATCACTCTTAAGGAGGCCAATATATAGATCTATCATATCTCTTTCCAAGGGCACATTATGGATCTAATGAGGTACTAACCTGTGACCTACTCTGAGTAAGTAAAATGTAATAGTTGTTTGTAACATCTTTTACATAGAAGAGCCCTATTGATATCATTGGGAATTTTTTAATCCCCGTATACCTTCTGAAAATGAAACAAAGGGAGGTAGATTTTCTCTACCACGGCATTTCTTTATCTGACTATTATCGATCTAATCTAATCCCTAGGGGATTTAGGATCCGCAACTCCCCCACTATAGGTCGGTTCAACACTACCTTCTGTAGACGTTGGGTAGCAATCCTCAACAAATGCTCCATGGATCTATTGTTACTAGTGGTTGAGGAGTCGACACGGAAGCTCAACCTGGTCCGGGAGCAAATTCAGCAATTTGAGGCAATACATAAACCCACGCTACAGCTGGACACTCAGAATGAATGGGTAACCAAGCTCACTACACAAATAGAGCAATACCGCCAGGAGCTAGTGCGATTCAAGAAAGAGAAACTAGCCACTGTTCAAAGGGATTATCAGCAACGTGAGGTATACCCTTGGCTGGGTGGGTCCAGGACGACCAGGGACCAACAACAGTGGCGGACTAACCCCCGGAGGAGGCGTGAACAACAACTTGGGGCTAGTACCTCAGCCAGCAACTCAGAAGGAGCCTCTGGGTCCTTATCTCAATCAGATGGCAATTTCCCTTTAGGCCAAGGCCCATCGGGTGTGCAGACTCGATCCAACCGCACCCCCCACGCAAGAAGAGGGAGAGGACGCGGAGGACGCGGCAGAATCAAAGAATTGCCCGCACCAAAACCACCCAGAGTTTAAAAGAGCTGGTGTTTAACCTGTCTTCAGTCCCTCTTTCTGATCAAGAATATCGACTGTTAGCGAAGGGCCTCTCCTTTGTCCCCACAGTTCCAGCGGATCCCCTGGAATGGAAAGTTGAAGTACACCGTCTGGGACGATCTCTTAGGCGACAAGAATATTTTAACACCCATACAGTAGACAATTTGCATCCAGAGGTTCCAGCCCAGTTGCGACGAATAGCCCCTCGGTCTCACTTTGACCCCCCAAGCCTTAATCCTTCTATACGGACATTCTTACGTATGCTTGAAGCAGAGGAACTTACTCCCTCGTCGGATGGGGTTTATCCCAATTTACCTAAAACCGAACTGGTCACTTTAAAAGCTTTGTCGGCCCGCACCGACATTATTATACGTAAGGCGGATAAGGGCGGGGCTATCGTTGTGCTGAATTTTGAAGATTATGTCAGAGAATGTGATCGGCAGCTGAATGACAGTAAGGTCTATAGAAAACTCACTAGGGACCCCACCAAAGAATATAAAACAGAGCTTGACTCTATTTTATATCAGGCTAGCATAGCCGGTACCATCTCCAGTGAAGTGGTTCGAGCTCTTACCATTGAGCACTCCAAGGCCCCATTATTTTATACTGTGCCCAAGGTCCACAAGACACTGGTTGACCCTCCAGGCAGGCCCATTGTGTCTGCCAGGGGGTCGCTCTATCATCCAGTGTCGGTGTACCTTGACGCATACTTAAATCCATGCATTCAATCCCTTCCTTCTTACCTTCAGGACACTACGTCCTTACTACGTGAGCTTCAACTCCTGGGGAATATACCTGAGGGTACGTCATTATGCAGTTCTGACGTTACCAGCTTGTATACGTGTATCCCTCATGAAGCAGGTATCGAAGCGGTTAGGAGTTTACTTGAGGATAATGATTCCTACCAAGGGCCAGAGATTTCGTTTTTTCTAAATCTATTAGAAAAGGTACTTACCCGTAATTACTTTGTCTTTAATGGCCGTTTTTTGCTCCAATTAGCGGGGTGTGCGATGGGGTCCGCTGTGGCCCCGTCGTACGCGAACGCTTTCATGTACCAGCTGGAGAAACGTATGTTTTACCTTGATCCTGCCATTATGTCTCAAGTACTATACTATAGAAGATATATAGATGACCTTCTGGTTATATGGCTGGGGACTCGAGAAGATCTGATTGCCCTGTGGGAGGACCATAATGCCACTAAACACCCTGTGCAGTTTACGTATACAATAGACGGTTGTGTCATTAACTACCTTGATGTATTGATCACTGTCAAGGAGGGACAGTTGTCTACCTCCATGTATGTCAAGAAAACTGACAGGAATATGTTGTTAGAGCATTCTAGTTTTCACCCGGCCCCATTGCGTAAGGGTTTACCATTTTCACAATTTATGCGTGTAAGACGCATCACGTCAGACCCCCAAGAAACTGAGTTAGCCATGGATGCCATGCAGGCTAAATTTATTGAACGGGGTTACCCGCATGGTATTTTACAACAGGCTAGGTCAAAGGCCCTTAGTATCCCTAGAGCAGAGGCCCTTAGTCCCTCGAGCCGTAGCCACTCTAATCGTGGCCCCAAACTTCCTTGGGTTAACAGATATACGGTAGCCAGTACTAGGAGGGTACGTAGGGCTAAGTCATTGTGGCCTATTATTCAGACTGAGGGGTCATTATCATCTTTGGCTAACACGTCACTTTTACCTAGTCATACCAGAGGACGTAATATAGGGGATCACATAGTCAAACTGGATGTCTCTAAAATGACAGGTATACAGGAAACACATTTCCTGAGAACTAAACTAGGGTGTTTCAGATGTTTGGGGTGTGCCACATGTAACACCCTTATGACAGGTAGTACCTTTAACCATCCCCATACTGGCAAGAAGCTGCCTATTCGCCATCGCCTAACTTGCACATCCACACATGTAGTGTATCTATTAATATGCCCATGTGGCTTAGCCTATGTAGGTAAAACCATTCGCCAGTTTCGTGAGCGAATGGCACTACATAGAAGTGCTATAAAAAAAGCTTTTGAAAAGGGCAATAGTGACCAACCGTTTGCACGACATTGTCTGCTGCACAAACATGGGATACCTAGTATTAGGGCAATGTTGATTGACCATGTTCCCAGAAACCTCAGAGGGGGTGACCGTGATAGAATCCTACTACAAAGAGAATCTAGGTGGATTTTTAAACTAGATACGCTATCACCGCGTGGCCTCAATGAAAATCTGGGATTAAACTGCTTTATGTGAGGCACTATAATGTTATATAGTAACCATATGGCAATCCTTTAGATTGATCAGTAACGTAGCTATGAGCTCTGTTGGAGATTATGTTTCTATTCTCTGGTTATTCTGCAATTTTGCTCTTTTCAAGTATACAGCAATGTTATTGATGCGCTATTTAACCTCTGACAGGTGGGGGTGGGATAATAATTTTTTTTTTGGTTGTGGTATAGCACTATATGTGTTAACGTTGTTTTGTTTGTTTTGTTTCTGTTGTTGCCTAGACACCTCCCTGTATCATTGTTGCCTGACAGCATCACGGGCCGGCAGCGTGGAGTTCCCAGCCGCATCACCAGTGTACAGAGATCGTGCCCGGCGGTCCCCATGGTTACAGGACGGGGGCGCGTCCCAATGACGTCACTGCTGAGCAACCAGGAAGTGCTGCTGAGCGGCCGGCGGGTCAGAGCGGCGTGTGACAGGTGAGTAGGATTTGAGCCCTAATGGTAATTGCAATGGGGGGTATATATGTATGGTGTTTTGTTCAGTTTTGTTATGATGACCCTGAGGACGGGGGACTTTACCCCGAAACATGTTGGAATAAACTGACATATACTTTACCGCTGTTTATGCCTGCTTGAGTGCCGCCTTCATCACCATCCTATTGCCAGAGGTCTTCGCCTCCAGGAGGGCACCGCAGCACCTTTTACCTTATGCGTGAGTGCCGAGTACACAGCAATCTACATTTGAGACAGACTGACAGTTGCTGGTGCATTGTCAGTGCCAGTGTTCTCGTCTAGTCTTCTCATGCTAAGGCACCGGCAACGTATTTACAGACCACACAGGACTCTCATTCTGGGCTGCAGTCCCACTTTCTGCTAGCCTTCCATTTATGGTGTTTTTGAGCACGTCCCACTTCTGCATCCAGCTGCCAGTTGGTTAAATTGGGCATCAATTCAGGTACCGACAGAGACTTTTGCCATGGAAGTTACCATCTCCAGCGAGGCAACTTTGGACCTGATCCAGCGTGATGCTAGTGAACGTCTTAGCTTCTCCGATGTTGAAGCCAACTCCATACTGGTGGGACAAAGGCTAGATGACAATCCTATTATCAATACCAATGAGGAACTTTACAGAAAATGGCTGAAAATGAAACAAAGGGAGGTAGATTTTCTCTACCACGGCATTTCTTTATCTGACTATTATCGATCTAATCTAATCCCTAGGGGATTTAGGATCCGCAACTCCCCCACTATAGGTCGGTTCAACACTACCTTCTGTAGACGTTGGGTAGCAATCCTCAACAAATGCTCCATGGATCTATTGTTACTAGTGGTTGAGGAGTCGACACGGGAGCTCAACCTTGTCCGGGAGCAAATTCAGCAATTTGAGGCAATACATAAACCCACGCTACAGCTGGACACTCAGAATGAATGGGTAACCAAGCTCACTACACAAATAGAGCAATACCGCCAGGAGCTAGTGCGATTCAAGAAAGAGAAACTAGCCACTGTTCAAAGGGATTATCAGCAACGTGAGGTATACCCTTGGCTGGGTGGGTCCAGGACGACCAGAGACCAACAACAGTGGCGGCCTAACCCCCGGAGGAGGCGTGAACAACAACTTGGGGCTAGTACCTCAGCCAGCGACTCAGAAGGAGCCTCTGGGTCCTTATCTCAATCAGATGGCAATTTCCCTTTAGGCCAAGGCCCATCGGGTGTGCGGACTCGATCCAACCGCACCCCCCACGCAAGAAGAGGGAGAGGACGCGGAGGTCGCGGCAGAATCAAAGAATTGCCCGCACCAAAACCACCCAGAGTTTAAAAGAGCTGGTGTTTAACCTGTCTTCAGTCCCTCTTTCTGATCAAGAATATCGACTGTTAGCGAAGGGCCTCTCCTTTGTCCCCACAGTTCCAGCGGATCCCCTGGAATGGAAAGTTGAAGTACACCGTCTGGGACGATCTCTTAGGCGACAAGAATATTTTAACACCCATACAGTAGACAATTTGCATCCAGAGGTTCCAGCCCAGTTGCGACGAATAACCCCTCGGTCTCACTTTGACCCCCCAAGCCTTAATCCTTCTATACGGACATTCTTACGTATGCTTGAAGCAGAGGAACTTACTCCCTCGTCGGATGGGGTTTATCCCAATTTACCTAAAACCGAACTGGTCACTTTAAAAGCTTTGTCGGCCCGCACCGACATTATTATACGTAAGGCGGATAAGGGCGGGGCTATCGTTGTGCTGAATTTTGAAGATTATGTCAGAGAATGTGATCGGCAGCTGAATGACAGTAAGGTCTATAGAAAACTCACTAGGGACCCCACCAAAGAATATAAAACAGAGCTTGACTCTATTTTACATCAGGCTAGCATAGCCGGTACCATCTCCAGTGAAGTGGTTCGAGCTCTTACCATTGAGCACCCCAAGGCCCCATTATTTTATACTGTGCCCAAGGTCCACAAGACACTGGTTGACCCTCCAGGCAGGCCCATTGTGTCTGCCAGGGGGTCGCTCTATCATCCAGTGTCGGTGTACCTTGACGCATACTTAAATCCATGCATTCAATCCCTTCCTTCTTACCTTCAGGACACTACGTCCTTACTACGTGAGCTTCAACTCCTGGGGAATATACCTGAGGGTACGTCATTATGCAGTTCTGACGTTACCAGCTTGTATACGTGTATCCCTCATGAAGCAGGTATCGAAGCGGTTAGGAGTTTACTTGAGGATAATGATTCCTACCAAGGGCCAGAGATTTCATTTTTTCTAAATCTATTAGAAAAGGTACTTACCCGTAATTACTTTGTCTTTAATGGCCGTTTTTTGCTCCAATTAGCGGGGTGTGCGATGGGGTCCGCTGTGGCCCCGTCGTACGCGAACGCTTTCATGTACCAGCTGGAGAAACGTATGTTTTACCTTGATCCTGCCATTATGTCTCAAGTACTATACTATAGAAGATATATAGATGACCTTCTGGTTATATGGCTGGGGACTCGAGAAGATCTGATTGCCCTGTGGGAGGACCATAATGCCACTAAACACCCTGTGCAGTTTACGTATACAATAGACGGTTGTGTCATTAACTACCTTGATGTATTGATCACTGTCAAGGAGGGACAGTTGTCTACCTCCATGTATGTCAAGAAAACTGACAGGAATATGTTGTTAGAGCATTCTAGTTTTCACCCGGCCCCATTGCGTAAGGGTTTACCATTTTCACAATTTATGCGTGTAAGACGCATCACGTCAGACCCCCAAGAAACTGAGTTAGCCATGGATGCCATGCAGGCTAAATTTATTGAACGGGGTTACCCGCATGGTATTTTACAACAGGCTAGGTCAAAGGCCCTTAGTATCCCTAGAGCAGAGGCCCTTAGTCCCTCGAGCCGTAGCCACTCTAATCGTGGCCCCAAACTTCCTTGGGTTAACAGATATACGGTAGCCAGTACTAGGAGGGTACGTAGGGCTAAGTCATTGTGGCCTATTATTCAGACTGAGGGGTCATTATCATCTTTGGCTAACACGTCACTTTTACCTAGTCATACCAGAGGACGTAATATAGGGGATCACATAGTCAAACTGGATGTCTCTAAAATGACAGGTATACAGGAAACACATTTCCTGAGAACTAAACTAGGGTGTTTCAGATGTTTGGGGTGTGCCACATGTAACACCCTTATGACAGGTAGTACCTTTAACCATCCCCATACTGGCAAGAAGCTGCCTATTCGCCATCGCCTAACTTGCACATCCACACATGTAGTGTATCTATTAATATGCCCATGTGGCTTAGCCTATGTAGGTAAAACCATTCGCCAGTTTCGTGAGCGAATGGCACTACATAGAAGTGCTATAAAAAAAGCTTTTGAAAAGGGCAATAGTGACCAACCGTTTGCACGACATTGTCTGCTGCACAAACATGGGATACCTAGTATTAGGGCAATGTTGATTGACCATGTTCCCAGAAACCTCAGAGGGGTTGACCGTGATAGAATCCTACTACAAAGAGAATCTAGGTGGATTTTTAAACTAGATACGCTATCACCGCGTGGCCTCAATGAAAATCTGGGATTAAACTGCTTTATGTGAGGCACTATAATGTTATATAGTAACCATATGGCAATCCTTTAGATTGATCAGTAACGTAGCTATGAGCTCTGTTGGAGATTATGTTTCTATTCTCTGGTTATTCTGCAATTTTGCTCTTTTCAAGTATACAGCAATGTTATTGATGCGCTATTTAACCTCTGACAGGTGGGGGTGGGATAATAATTTTTTTTTTGGTTGTGGTATAGCACTATATGTGTTAACGTTGTTTTGTTTGTTTTGTTTCTGTTGTTGCCTAGACACCTCCCTGTATCATTGTTGCCTGACAGCGTCACGGGCCGGCAGCGTGGAGTTCCCAGCCGCCTCACCAGTGTACAGAGATCGTGCCCGGCGGTCCCCATGGTTACAGGACGGGGGCGCGTCCCAATGACGTCACTGCTGAGCAACCAGGAAGTGCTGCTGAGCGGCCGGCGGGTCAGAGCGGCGTGTGACAGGTGAGTAGGATTTGAGCCCTAATGGTAATTGCAATGGGGGGTATATATGTATGGTGTTTTGTTCAGTTTTGTTATGATGACCCTGAGGACGGGGGACTTTACCCCGAAACATGTTGGAATAAACTGACATATACTTTACCGCTGTTTATGCCTGCTTGAGTGCCGCCTTCATCACCATCCTATATATATATATATATATATATAGGTATTGTTCCATTAAATATTAAGGACACCGTGTAAGGACATCGTGTATGGGATGAAATTGTTCAGGGTCACATAAGTAATAATTCGGTGGTTGCGAGGATATTGTCACATATTACGTCAACAAGTTATTAGCGATACCGGATTCATGTATATTACTGTATGATACTTTGGTCGGTGTGAACTGGTCTTTAGGTGGGAGCCCAGAAGTAACCTGTAATCACATCACAAGATTAGGTGTCACTCAGTGTTCCAGCTGACCAATGACCCACGGTGTACTGAATATGTCCCGCCCCTGGACCAATGGAAGACCTTACATTCCCCATTGTACTGTTATTGGAACATTGTATAAAAGGACGCACCTGACCCAGGTTTCAGTCACCTTTCTCAGAGGTCATCTTGTAAGACGACTGAGGCCTGGAATCCGGTGGCGCAGCGTATGTATGAAGGTAACTGATCCTATTGTATTGTTATAGTTGTATTGCTAATTGTACTCGCATTTATTTCCCGTCTGTTGTATATTATTGTACATATTACTGTATTCTTGAATTGTATTGTGTTGCTACAGTGCAGCATTGTTATCCCTTTGTGTCCGCTAGGGACTAATATATATGGTTATTGGGTTGGACCTCTAATCCTAATTTACCCATCTGTCTCGACTAAGTTATTTTGTAAATCTGGCGAAGCGTCAGGGACACTTCCGACACTATACTAAGGTTTAAGTATGTTATATTGCTGGAGCCATATATATTCACCAAGGTGTTACGAGAGCATCACACCGCTCAAAAGGTACGCTAAGTGGCGCTACACGTAGCGTAACATTGAGAAACTGCGCAACTGACTTATCGTCCATCGGTTTATTTTAAAAACAGTTTATCACAAAGTTAAAAAACAACAGAACATTTGAATAGACATAATTTATTTAAAACCAACAAATGATAAAACTATTTAATTACACAGAGAGACCCCCCCCCTTCCCCCGTAATATCATCCAACTATTCAAATGAGCTGTCAAAATCAGATATAGCCAAATTAAACTGGAAATATTTTGCTTTTAAACAACTTTATTTCATATCTTTAATACACATATTTTTGTCTATATTTTAAAACTTAAAAAATACTTTACTCTGCACAACAGCCTATGGGGGTCATTCAGACCCAGCCGCAATAGTGGCCCGCAGCAGTTTACCCGGTGGTGGCAAAATGCACATGCACAGCGGCCACACAGACACACACATTGTGGTCGCATCCCTGAGGGGTGAACGCGGGCAGGGTGGGACGATTTTCTGGGGGGGCTGCGTGATGTCACATCTGTGTTCATCTCTGATTAACCCCCTATAAGCTTCTAGAGTGCACCTCATATCTCATCTTTTCCAAGTTACTACAAATATGAGATCGGTAGCAGCACTACTTTCAGGATTATTACACAGAACACAAAGAGGCTGACACAGCAAATAACAGTAACACATATAAGGGATTAACTAGAAATAAGGAAGCATGATCATCATTAAGTCTAATTATCAACTGGTTCTGTGTGGGACCAATACACCTCTTTACTGTCTCCAGCAGCCCCTAGTACTACACTGCAGCCACCTGCCCTGTCTACCACCCACTACTGCCACTGTCCTGTCTCCCCCCCACTACTGCTACCCACCTTGTCTCCCCCCAGTACTGCCATCCACCCTGTGTCTCCCCCACCACTGCCACCCACCCTGTCTCCCCCCACTACTGCTACCCACCTTGTCTCCCTACCTACTACCACCCATCCTGTCTCCCCCCTACTGCCATCCACCCCGTGTCTCCCCCACCACTGACACCTACCGTCTCCCCAAACTACTGCCATTCACCCCGTGTCTACCCCCACTACTGCCATCCACCCCATGACTCCACTACCACCCACCCTGTCTCCCTGCTCTGACACCTCAGCGCTGCTTGGGGACGTTTACTCACATAGACACTGCCTACAGCAGCCCCCGCTACTGCACTACTGCCACCCACCCTGTCTCCCCGACATCTAAGCACTGCTTGGGAATCTATGGTACTGCTAAGTCCTTCATCAACAGATGGAAGAAGCTTGGGCAGTACGGAGGCAGAAGCTGCTTCTGGTACCGTGGTCATGCAAGGCTGGGAGAGTCAGTAAGATTATTTAATAGCTGGTCTAATTCAGTAAGGATTGCAGATGCTGCTATTTAGCAGAATTAGCAATCCTTTTCCTAGCGCGCTAGGGGCCGCCCATCACAGGGCAAGGCCACCCAGCATGCTGACCGCCGCCTCCCCCCTGATGAAGCAGAAAATGCGATTGCCTCACAATTTCTGCTTCATCGTAGAAGTTAGTGAAGCCTCCTGCTGCAGCTCAGTTGCGCCCGCAGGAGGCCCGACGCATTCTTCTCGAATACAGCGGCTGCATGTCACAAAGCCACCATGATGATGTCCGTTTGTCCGCCTTTGCCCTCTGTTCGCGCTACACTGCCCCCGCACCGATTCGCACCTCCCTGGAAATGGAGCATTGCCCACCAACCCTCGTGACCGCCTCTGCCTGACAGGCAATCACATTTTCTGTGGCCCCTCCGCAGAAAATGCGGGCGCATGCACAGGATGGGTGCAGTGGATGCGCCCGCAACTTTTTCAGAATAATTCCATTTGGATCACACACTGCGATCCAACCTGAATTAGGCCCAGTCACCATCTTACAGGCAGCCGGTGCAGGGACCAGAGAATGGGTGTTATGTGGCAGGAACGGGCTAGTTAGGTAACAGCCTGGCTGCTGCATTCTGTACATGCTACAACTGGTGCAATTCTTCTGCTGGGAGACCCAGGTAGATGACATTGCAGTAGTCTATATGAGATGATACAAGTGCATGTACGACATCAGGTAGATCTTCTGAGGGAATTAAGTGCTGGAGTCTGGCTATGGTCCACATATGAGGATCTGATTCTGGCTGATACCGGATGTCTAATGGTGTCACTCCACCATCCAGGACACTAATATTCTGCACATGACCAGCATTTTGTAATTCTGAACCCCCAAGCGTAAGTCTGGCTGGTAGCAAAGCTGAGCTGTAGCCCTGCCCTTTGTTGGTGAGCTTCTATCATAAGGACCTGTTTCACCAGGACTGAGTCACAGCGAACTGGCATCACCCACACCTGGAGCTCAGCTAGACATTTAGGATTGGTGCTGGGTTCTCAGTACCCAGAGCAAAAGACAGGTCATCTGCATAGCAGTGGTAGATGAGGGCATGACACCTGATTATTTCACACTGTGGTAACATGTGTATTGCAAAAAGTATAGGAGATGATAAGAACCTTGAAGAACAACACATGGCAATGATAAGTATACTCCAGAAGATTAAAATGGCTTCTCACCTGTGTGTCTTCTCTGGTGTGTAACAAGTTGTGATTTCTGTGTAAAACATTTCCCACACTCAAAACATTGAAATGGCTTCTCACCTGTGTGATTTCTGTGATGTATAACAAGAGCTGAGTTGTCTGCAAAACATTTCCCACACTCAGAACATGGAAATGGCTTCTCACCTGTGTGACTTCTGTGATGTATAACAAGAGCTGATTTGTGTGCAAAACCTTTCCCACACTCAGAGCATGGAAATGGATTCTCACCTGTGTGACTTTGCCGATGTCTAACAAGATGTGATTTCTGTGTAAAACATTTCCCACACTCAGAGCAAAAAAATGGCTTCTCACCTGTGTGACTTCTGTGATGTATAACAAGATCTGATTTGTGTGCAAAACATTTCTCACTCAGAACATGCAAATGGCTTCTCACCTGTGTGACTTCTCTGATGTTTAACAAGTTGTGATTTCCGTGTAAAACATTTCCCACACTCAGTGCAAGAAATTGGATTCTCACCCGTGTGACTTCGGTTATGACTAACAAGATCTGATTTGTGTGCAAAACATTTCCCACACTCAGGACATGGAAATGGCCTCTCACCTGTGTGACTTCGCTGATGTATAACAAGTTTTGATTTCTGGGCAAAACATTTCCCACACTCCGAGCAAGAAAATGGCTTCTCACCTGTGTGACTTCGCTGATGTCTAACAAGTTCTGATTTCCGGGCAAAACATTTCCCACACTCAGAGCAAGAAAATGCCTTCTCACCTGTGTGACTTTTGTTATGACTAACCAGATCTGATTTGTGTGTAAAACATTTCCCACACTCATGACATGGAAATGGCTTCTCAGCTGTGTGACTTTGCTGATGTGCAAAAAGATGTGATTTCTGTGCAAAACATTTTCCACAGTCAGAACATGGAAATGGCCTCTCACCTGTGTGAATTCTTTGATGTCTAGCAAGTTGTGATTTCTGTGCAAAATATTTCCCACACTCAGAACATGGAAATGGTGATATACCTGTGTGACTTCTCTTATGTGCATCAAGAGTTGATTTGTATGTAAAACATTTCCCACACTCAGAACAGGAATATGGTTTCTCACCTGTATGTATTCTCTTATGTATTACAAGAAGTGATTTGTATGTAAAACATTTCCCACACTCAGAACATGGAAATGGAGTCTCACCTGTGTGACTTCGCTGATGTTTAACAAGTTGTGATTTCCGGGTGAAACATTTCCCGCACTCAGAACATGGAAATGGCTTTTCACCAGTGTGATTTCGCTGATGTGTAACAAGATGTGATTTCAGTGTAAAACATTTCCCACACTCAGAACATGGTAATAGGTTCTCACCTGTGTGACGTCTCTGATGTGTAACAAGATGTGATTTCTCTGTAAAACATTTCCCACACTCAGAACATGCAAATGGCTTCTCACCTGTGTGACTTCTCTGATGTTTAACAAGTTGTGATTTCCGTGTAAAACATTTCCCACACTCAGTGCAAGAAATTGGATTCTCACCCGTGTGACTTCGGTTATGACTAACAAGATCTGATTTGTGTGCAAAACATTTCCCACACTCAGGACATGGAAATGGCCTCTCACCTGTGTGACTTCGCTGATGTATAACAAGTTTTGATTTCTGGGCAAAACATTTCCCACACTCCGAGCAAGAAAATGGCTTCTCACCTGTGTGACTTCGCTGATGTCTAACAAGTTCTGATTTCCGGGCAAAACATTTCCCACACTCAGAACATGGTAATAGGTTCTCACCTGTGTGACGTCTCTGATGTGTAACAAGATGTGATTTCTCTGTAAAACATTTCCCACACTCAGAACATGGAAATGGCTTCTGACCTTTGTGACTGCACTGATGTGAAACAAGTTGTGATTTGCAGGTAAAACATTTCCCACACTCAGAACATATCAGTGGCTTCTCACCTGCCTTAGCTGCCAGATGGGTAATAAGCTTTGTGTTCTGTGTAAAACATTTGGCATCTATAGAACAGGGAAACACTGTATCTACTCTCAGAGTTGTAACAGATGCACCAATATCAGAGTGATCAGGAGAACATTTCCCAGGATCAGGGGGATCAGCTGATAGAGCTGGATGTATAATTGGGGTAATGGGATTATCTCCTGGAGAATCCTGTCTGCTGTCATTATCTTTTATGTCACAATCCGGGGATAACATTAGATGTCCTTCTGAGATATTCCTGCTTGTGGGTCCATCTGCTGGAAATAAAATACATTATGGGAATGTGACATTTTCTGTAACAATATTAATCTTGTAAACAATAGGAGAAAATTACATTTTGGGACACTTAATAGTAAATGTGTGTATTAAAACATAACATTTAATGAAGGCTTTATAATAATGTCTCCTAACGTTACTCCTGGAAGCATTGGTAAACCTGTACATGTGTTACTCACCCTTATATAAGGTATATTGCTACAGCAGAGTAGGTGTGGAACAAGGTATTTTACATGCAATACACCATATAATACACTGCAATCATCATCTGCTAGGTTATAATCCATTGTTACACCCCCATCATCAGTGTCTTACTGTACCTCTACTCTCAATAGTAATAAGGAAGATGTGTGTACGGTATGATACAGATAATAACATATCAGAATCTATACAGCTGCCGCCATACTTCTGCTTCTCATATGTGTGCTACTGGCAGCAGTGAACATCTGAGTGAGAGTGCAGGGAAGACAGCAGAGTCTGATGAGAAAGAGATTGGATCTGCCTTTGCAGGGATGTACCACACCTGTCACCCCTTATTATATAATATAATAAATAAGAGGGGCGTGGACTATCCAGACGTGCTTTCTGGAGCTCTCCTCACTAAGTGGCTTCTTATCTACCCTACCTAAAAGCTCTCAGCCACCGCTGGGACCAAGACCCAATCTATTAAGTCCCCCACTCCTCCTGCCCTAAAGCCGCTCACTCCGCTCAGTCTGGGCACCGTTCACTGCTGCAGCCTAGTGACGCAGCTGAAGCCACGGGCTGTATTCTGGGACTACGTGTGCCCAGTCTTTCCTGCACGCTCCGGAGACCTGACTTGGAGGGGCTTTTGCCTCAGGTGGGAGCACTGGCTCTTCCGCTACTGCTGGGGGCAGAACGGGCTGCGCACAGTCACCGGAGCCCGGCAGTGTATTGGAAAGTGAGGTGATGATCAAGCACTCTTGCTCCGTTGCTCTTTCTCCAAATTCCACTAGCCGATCTGCTAAGATATCCGTGTCGAACCCCCTACCCCGGAGCTGTTGGACCTCTGGCCCTGCTAGGTATGAAACATAGCTGCTGCTAGGAGAGAGGGTGGGGCTTGTGGGGCTCACCGGTTCTGTACGAATGTCCACTGGTAGGCCACCATCTTCAATGCCAACGCCCTTAGCACTCTACCTCCGCCCAGAGGGACATCTCCAAGCTCACAAGTGCCGCCCTCATGATGCTTCTGGATGCGTTGAAAGGGATATCCACACCCTTCTCCTGATACACGATCTACAGATCGTCCTTAGACATTCCGCTGAAATCCACCATCTTGTGCTTTCTCCTGCGCTGCAGTTACTCCTCTATTAACTTGGCTTCTCCAATCAGGTGACCGAAAAGCCACCTAGGATTATCCCACCGCTATGCTAGCAATTTCTGTGACCGGATGGTTCTCTATGAAAACCCTCGCCCTACCTCGCGTCCCGCCCCAGTCACAGAATGGATGTTTAGGTCACAGGGGATCTGGCCAATTAGGGGATTCCCACTTACTGTCGGTAACCGCCTACTACTGACACCACCCACTGCGCAGTGGGCGGGTACTACACTGTTACCACTAGACTCCTTGTTGCCATGGAGTCTGGAACCATGGTACTGCTCTGTATGCATCGACACGCTAACCACACCTGTGTGGTGTTGACGAATCACTAGTGGCTGGACTAGGACTCTGCACGGTAGCTGGCGGGAGGCAGAGCTTGGAGACGCTGAGTGCACCCTGGACAGCCAGAAAACAGAACTATGTTTGGTATAGCTCTGCAGATCACAAGATGAAGCTGTCGTCTTGAGGCAGATGTTTATTCACCCAGTCTTAAAAAAGACTTCCCTATTGCTAGGGGCAACAAGAATACAGCAAGATGTTTACAGCAGAGTGAAAATGGTATAATACCTCTGGATGCTCATAGGCCTCCTCTTTTTATCTTACTCTAATATACATACCACAGGGGGTAAGTCCACCATGCTATTCTCAACCATTGTTTATCCATGTGATGTGCATGCCTTGGCCACATGCACAGCTACCATTGTCCTCTATGGACGGTGGGGAGTAGTCACTCTCCTTTGACCGTCCCATCCTGGAGGATTAGTATCCGCCCTGGTGACGCTCAGTCTAGGCTGGGGGAAGTTTTCCCATCTAAACTACTTCCAGGAATCTGCCCGGATACCCAGCTCACCATCTCCAGCCTAAAATTGGGCTCCAGAGATGGGCAGCCTAGAACCCCGGTCAGGGTTTCCTGCCCACCGACGGTGATCCCTATGGAGCTCCAGAAAACCACTCAGCTTGTTTTAAAGCTGAGCTGCTCCTCTTTCTCCCCATGGTACTTCCATGTGGGAGGCTAGAGAGGAAGGCATTCCATTTTGGGGGGAAAGTACTGGGGGAATCCAACAGCCTACACCAGGCATGTCCAAACTGCTGCCCTCCAGCTGCTGTGAAACTACATATCCCAGCATGCCCTGACACACTTTTGCTGTCAGAGAATTCTAAAGCTGTGTCAGGGCATGCTGGGATGTGTAGTTTCTCAACAGCTGGAGGGCAGCAGTTTGGACATGCCTGGCCTACACAGTTATGGATTCCCCCCTCCTGGAACACACAACCAAGTGCATTTCACTTTAAATACAATTCAAATACACTATACACATTGTTGCTTAAATATACACTGAGCCTGTGTCCTACACAGGCTCCACATACCCAGGCACTGCAGTGCCTCACCATACTAATATATATATATATATATATAATATATATATATATATAATAAATATATATATATATATATATAATAAATATATATATATATATATATAATAAATATATATATATATATATATATATATATAATAAATAAATATATATATATATATATATATATATATATAATATATATATATATATATATATATATATATATATATATATAGGTACAAATCAGCCGGCACTCACTCGTCTATTAAGCAGCTTGCCCCGGTGCCGTAGTCCAAATAAACGCATATAGGTCCAAACGTGGAAAAAAAGGCACTCCAGAGGCACATGAAATAAGCAAACTTGTATTGAAAGTGTGACGTTTCGGGGATAACCCCTTCCTCAAGACATAACCATATATCTTGAGGAAGGGGTTATCCCCGAAACGTCACACTTTCAATACAAGTTTGCTTATTTCATGTGCCTCTGGAGTGCCTTTTTTTCCACGTTTGGACCTATATATATATATATATATATATATATATATGTTGAAAGATAAGCCCGGCACTCTGTTTGCAGTCCAGATTTAGCCCCGGTGCCTCCAGTGTGGAAATCAATAGTAAATAAAGGAGTCTGCGGCACTCAAGGTCTTATCAAAAAGCTGATTGTTATTGAAACATCAAAACAGGGATGTTTGATGTTTCAATAACAATCAGCTTTTTGATAAGACCTTGAGTGCCGCAGACTCATTTATTTACTATATATATATATATATATATATATATATATATATATATATATAGCATCACATGTCCATCCCGCAACAAAGTCACTAGTATAGACAGGACCAGCACACTGTAGTCTAGTCAAAATTCAGTATTTACTCCATATGTGTGAATAAAGATACATGGCTCAGCATATACTCATCGTTAGCAAGCACAGGGAAACACAATAGACCTCCCGAACAGCTGTTTTCGGACTTAATCCATCATCAGGGGAACAGTCATCAAAAGTGCCATAGTGCCTTGTGCAAAAAATGCCTGTATAAAGTGCCAAAACCAAGCTCACTTGTGTGCTCTATTTAAGCACACCTACTGGCGCTTACCTGCCGCACCTGTGATCTCCACCACCGCCCCCCCTCCCCCCGATGATCGTATCCACCACCCTGCCTGTCTGGTTCCCCCGCCGTTGGAACGCAGTGGTGCAATGTGAATTGGTACTATGATGTGGCCACGCCCCTTCTCCACAAAGCGATGCCCCTACATTTTTGATGGGCGCACACTGACTTTGCTTTACAATATGGGAGGGGGAGCACCAATGCACTTTCTGACAAATTGTCTAGTTCCATCTCTGGTGCAGAGTGTCCGGTATAGCTACACAGCCCAGCAGCACTGTCACCCCCCCCCCCATCCCCCTCCCTCCCCCCTCGCAGCACTTTTGTAGTGTCCAAATCAAGGCTGAGTTTTTATATTTAAATCATTAATAAGAACCTTAATTCCGATGGAACCCAGAAAAGCACAGGTAGGACCCCAATTTTGAAAAGTGAGGGGTCCCTGGGACCCACTTTTTTTTGGGATCATCGCGATCACTCCCTGGAGTGCTGAGGTGCCGGGAGCATAGCTCCCAGACCCCAGCGCCCTACGATCCCCCGTGAGTGGCGCACGCTCCTGCAGCTTGGGGCGCTCGTACCGGCTGCCGTGGCTTGCCACCTCTGTAGTGCTCCGCTCACAACGGCACACACAGCGCTGCCGCAGGAGCTGATCTCCTGGCTGCAGTGGTTCCGCTCTTCCCCGGCACACCGGGGGGGGTTTTCCCTCACTGCCGCGGTAGCCGGAGAGGTCCATACATTTTAAAGATGTCACCTAGCGCCAGTATACACCACCGTTCAAAAGTTTGGGGCCACCAAGACAATTTCGTGTTTTCCATGAAAACTCAGCTATTTATCAAATGAGTTGCACAATGAATAGAACATATAGTCAGGACATTGCCAAGGTTAGAAATAATGATTTTTACTTGAAATAATAATTTTCTCCTTCAGACTTTGCGTTCGTCATAGAATGCTCCCTCTGCAGCAATTACAGCATTGCAGACCTTTGGCATTCTAGCTGTTCATTTGTTGAGGTATCTGAAGAAATTTCACCCCACGCTTCCTGAAGCTCCTCCCACAAGTTGGATTGGCTTGATGGGCACTTCTTGCGTATCATACGGTCAAGCTGCTCCCACAACAGCTCAGTGGGGTTGAGATCTGGTGACTGCGCTGGCCACTCCGTTACAGACAGAATACCAGTTGCCGGCTTCTTCCATAAATAGGTCTTGTGTAATTTGGAGGTGTGCTTTGGGTCATTGTCCTGTTGTAGGAGGAAATCCCTTTTACCTTGTACAAATCTCCCACTTTACCAGCACCAAAACAGCTCCAGACCATCACATTACCTCCACCATGCTTGACAGATGGCGTCAGGCACTCTTCCAGCATCTTTTCACTTGTTCCGAGTCTCACAAATGTTCTTCTGTGTGATCCAAACACCTCAAACTTCGATTCATCTGTCCATAACACTTTTCTCCAATCATCCTCTGTCCAATGTCTGTGTTATTTGGCCCATATGAATCTTTTCCTTTTATTGGCGTTTTCTTTGCCACTCTGCCTAGAAGGCCAGCATCCCGGAGACGCCTCTTCACTGTAGACGTTGACACTGGCGTTTTGCGGGTACCATTTAATGAAGCTGCCAGTTGAGGACCTGTGAGGCATCTATTTCTCAAACTAGAGACTCTAATGTACTTGTCTTCTTGCTCAGTTGTGCACCAGGGCCTCCCACTTCTCCTTCTGCTCTAGTTAGAGCCTGTTTGTGCTGTTCTCTGAAGGGGTTATGAACCACAGGTAGTGGTTCATTCCTGTTTTCCGTATTTTATGTTTATAGTTGTCTTGCAGGCCAGGATTTCCCGTTGCTCTGGTTTAAGAAGATTCTTGTTTGCTGCCAGTGGTGAGTCTGTGTAATTGCAGCTCGTTCCCATGTGTTCAGCCTCACCTGTCTGTTGATTGCACCTCTCAGTTGTGCAGCAGGGCAGCTGCACGACATAATTAATTAAGACTCTCTGTTATATTTTGGCTCAGTGCAATTCACAGACGCTGGTGATATTTCCAGGGTTCCAGAGTTCTGAGCTAGTCCCTGCCAGTTCCTGAGCTCCTGTCTAGCAGTGTCTGTCTAGCTGCTTCCAGTGTCAGTTCCTGAGTGTCAGTTCCTGTGTCTGATTCCGTGTCCTGCCATGAAGCATTCCTGTCCAGAAGTCCTGTGGCTTTGTCTGTGCCTGGTCGAATATCTGGCTTCTTGTTGTCCACCAGTCTGTCGTTTGGGACTCTGCCTGTTCTCCAGTTCTGAGAGTCTGTGTCGGCTACATTGGGGGTTCCTGTCCGTTTGCCAGTATTTGTACCGGTTCCGTGAGTAGCGGCTTTGCTGCATCCGTCGGCCTAGGCCGCAGTATTCTTTAGTTATATTTAGCTACTGGTGTTTTGCAGAGGGTTCTGCTTATGCTGTCACCGCCGGTATGCAAAAGTATTGTGTCGTCGTGTGGACAACATTTCCTTTGTTGTTCTTTTCCTTTGGCGGCGTGCCGCACATATATTTAGTTTTAGGGTAGTTAGTAGCCCCTAGCTTTCTGTTTTAGTTAGAGGTCCGCTTTTTATTATCCTGTCTCTATTCACGCCTTGTTTCACACCAAGACCTGGGGGCATCGGAGTTGGGCAGACATAATTCGCCCTTCAAATGCGGCTGCCATGGGCCCAAGAACCCATAGTTACTCAGGCGTGAACTGACCACAAGGGTAAAACAACGGAGGTAGGGTGCTAGTGGCTATTTCCACACCACACCTTATTTCAACGTCACGTTCTGGTGCTCAGGACTCACTACGCAACATCTCCCTTGTTCTGAGCACCAGGAACCTAACATTATCACCAGCCATACCACAAAAAAGAAAAAAAAAAACTTTTTTTGGCCCAGTCCAGTGTCTAGTCTAGAATCCAGTCTTGTCAAAAATCCAGTCCTGTCTAAAACTCAGTGTGCAGAATCCAGTCCGGTGTTTAGAATCCAGTCCTGTCTAAAACTCTGTGCAGAATCCAGTCCGGTGTTTAGAATCCAGTCCTGTCTAAAACTCTGTGCAGAATCCAGTCCGGTGTTTAGAATCCAGTCCTGTCTAAAACTCAGTGTGCAGAATCAGGTGTTTAAAAATCCAGCCCAGTCTTGTCTTGTTTAAAAGTCCAGTCTAATCTTGTCTTACAATCTTGTCTTGTCTAGTTTGAAATCCTCCTATGCAAGCCCTGCAAGCATCTCTCAGCCCTGAACTCTGCTTTCAGTGCTTTGAAACCTGAGTGGCTGGAAGTTTTGCAGCAATCCTTAAGGCAACTGCAAACCTTCTGACCAAATTTTTGCTTATTTTGCCAGAAGTTGTTGAGAGTTCATCCTATAAAGAGACTCTTGCTCACAGTATGGTGACAAGTGAATCCTCAGGTTTAATTAAAGAGAAAAGGTTTAAAAGTTTTCCACGGCCCAGGCTAGTCTAGAATCCAGCCCTGTCTAAAACTCAGTGTGCAGAATCCAGTCCGCTGTTTAAAAATCCAGTCTTGTCTAGTTTAAAAGTCTAGTCTTGTCGTGTCTAACAACAATCGTGTCTAACAACAATCGTGTCTAGTCTTGTCTTTTTTGAAATCCTCCTATGCCTACTATGCAAGCCCTGCAAGCATCTCTCTCAGCCCTGAACTCTGCTTTCAGTGCTTTGAAACCTGAGCGGCTGGAAGTTTTGCAGCAATCCTTAAGGCAACTGCAAAACCATCTGACCAAAATTTTGCTTACTTTGCCAGAAGTTGTTGAGAGTTCATCCTATAAAGAGACTCTTGCTCACAGTATGGTGACAAGTGAATCATCAGGTTTAGTTAAAGAGAAAAGGTTTAAAAGTTTTCCGCGGCCCAGGCTCTCAGAATAGGAGCGTCTGCATCGCAGAATCTTAGATTTATGCCTATATTGTGGGGGTTTAGGCCACTATTTGCAGACCTGTGAGTTGAGCAAGCCAAAGTGTGGCGACAAGTCATGCCCTCTGGCCAAGTTGAGTCAGGATACATGACCTACTCCTGTCAACTGTGGCAGAGGTGCTTGTCACACAACCCACACTAAAAAGCTCTCTGTCCTATAATTGGGGTTTTTGGGCTAGGGAGCCCCATTATAGATTCAGGAACCAAAGGAGAATGTTTCTCTCCTCTCTTGATTTTCCTGTGGAAGCAGAGTTGCAAACCCCTGGAGCCGTGCCCAATGCCCAGAGTCCTGGAGCCGTGCCCAATGCCCAGAGTCCTGGAGCCGTGCCCGGTGCCCAGAGTCCTGGAGCCGTGCCCGGTGCCCAGAGTCCTGGAGCCGTGCCCGGTGCCCAGAGTCGTGCCCGGTGCCCAGAGTCCTGGAGCCGTGCCCGGTGCCCAGAGTCCTGGAGCCGTGCCCGGTGCCCAGAGTCCTGGAGCCGTGCCCGGTGCCCAGAGTCCTGGAGCCGTGCCCGGTGCCCAGAGTCCTGGAGCCGTGCCCGGTGCCCAGAGTACCGGGTGCTCTAGGTTAGAGAGGGACATCGAATATTATAGCTCAGGTGTCAATACCAGAAGGGGTCTCAGAAGCTGTTACCCCAGGTAAGGACTTGAAAAGAGCAACCCCAGAAAGGGTATCTAAAACCATATAGTTCCAGAAGGGAACTCGAGAAGCAAAACTCCAGAAGGGATCTTTGAAGTAATATCCCCAAGTGGGGTCTCGAGAGACGCAGCCCCTAAGAAGGGTCTAGAGGTCGCTTCCCCAGGAAAGCACTTAAGAGGCATAGCGTTAGTGGAGGTTCTGAAGGTTATAGCTTCAGCAAAAGTCCCGGAAGTCATAGTCCCGAGAGAAGTTTTTACTGGAACCGACGGCCCGGTCCCAGTAAAAGAATCCGAGGTGCTGACAGCAGCGGGGTTCCCGAAGGCCACTGCCCCAGCGGGGTTCCCGAAGGCCACTGCCCCAGCGGGGTTCCCGAAGGCCACTGCCCCAGCGGGGTTCCCGAAGGCCACTGCCCCAGCGGGGTTCCCGAAGGCCACTGCCCCAGCGGGGTTCCCGAAGGCCACTGCCCCGGGTGGGGTTCAGAAAGTCACTGCCCCGGGTGGGGTTCAGAAAGTCACTGCCCCGGGTGGGGTTCAGAAAGTCACTGCCCCGGGTGGGGTTCAGAAAGTCACTGCCCCGGGTGGGGTTCAGAAAGAGTCTCAGCCCATTGCTTTGACTACAGGATGTGCTTTTCTGTCATCTTCTAAAGTTTCGGTACCTAGGGGAATGCAACCAATCTATGGTCTGCTCTCAGATTCCGAAACTGATAAGGTTTCTTATATGCCGGGGCACTCTGGTAGGAGACGGAAGAAGCATCTGATTGCTCGACCTATATGTTTTGAAGAATGTTATGAGCCAGAGATTTCTTCCTTTCCTGGTGTCGCCAAGCAAGCACAGGGTAAAAAAGAAAAATAAATTTCTCTTTCATCCACTAGGGGACACTGGAGTCCTATACAATAGGGGTGTGAAGCTTGCAACCGGAGGTGTGGTACAATCTAAAATTAGCATTGCCTGCACAGCCGGTTCCTCCCCCTTCACATCCCTCCTCCCTCAGTTTAGAAAATTGTGCCGAGGAGGTAACAGGCACTGAAGAGAGCTCCTGCTCCATGAAGTTTTGTTTATATATTTATTTATTTTTAATCCTTTATGACTGGCCCAATCCCTCCTAACTAAAGGGAGGGTGCAGGTCTTAAAAGACAAGATGGTAAATGCCCTATCCCACCTAAATGAAAGGGGGTGCAGGCTTTACCAGAAGTGAAAGCTGCGTCCCCCTAATAAAAGGAGGACAAGGTTCAGGATTGAGAGACAAGGATTCCTTCTAAAGGGGTCTGCATCTCTCTCAACATACAACTGTGAGTACTGGTTGTTTTATTGCAGGCGCGCCGGACAGCGGTCAGTGTGGGGCGGGATCCCCTGTCAGCAGGTGCCGCTACGGGACCCGGGGAGAGGAGGAGGAGAGCGGTCCCGGTGCATGCCGTCTAAAACATAGTGCTGCGCGGTTGAGATCCTTCAGCCACGTGTGGGGGAGGCCAGCGGGGAGCGCACAGTAGATAGCGCACTTTAAGTCTTCCCTGCCAGCAGAGAAAGACGCCGCTACGGGAGCTGTGAGAGCGGTCCCGGCGCGCGACGGCCAGCGGGAGATTTGTATTACAGCGCTGTGGAGCACTTAACCTCAGCCGCCGGAGGCGGGGAGGAGACGCTACAGTGAGCACGAAGCTGAGGAGAATTCCTCAGCCGCGTGAAGACACGGCCATAGAGTGTAAGCAGGGGGGCTCACCAGTGGAAGATCCCCCTTCTAAATAAAGTGTCCAAAATTTTTAATTGTCGGCCATCTTAAAAATCATGCAAGAATGGAGTGCACCTCCCCCTATTATAGATTAATAGTAACACAGCACACCCTGCTGGTGAAATGTTATATGAGAATCTCCTGAAGAATATAATGGGATTATGAGGTCTTTTCAAAGGAACTCTATTACAAAGAGCCTACAGAAAATACGTAGAAGCAAGTGAAGCCAACTCTAACACCGTAGCTGACGTACAGTTGGGTGTGAGGCGGTTGCAAGTCGGCTGGTGTAAAGACAAAAGAAATTAAATATTTTTATTTCTTTTTTATTTATATTTTCTTCTCTACAATATAGAGATATTTCCAGCCAGGCAACTCAATACCTTTTGCTTCCGTCACATATCACAGTCTTTCTCTTCCTAGTTTAAAGGGTGAAAGCGCTGCGACGCGGTCTGGTAAGGGGTTTAGTCAACATGTCTAAAACACCAACCAAGACATCCAAGACCTTTTATGTTTGCATGTAACGGAATGAGCATGCGGATGGCAGCTCCGAGGTGTGCGATTCCTGCTTAGACAAGGACATTCCACCTGAGAGCAGTGCTCCGGCTAGGTCATGGAAAAATAACCTTGCAGATAAAATCTCCAATGAGATGGCGGACTCCCGCACGCAACAATCAAAGGCTGCAGGATTCTCAAAGACGATGGAACACGTTCTCATCAGGTTAACGCCGCCCGCACAAGCCGTAACAAATGTATGCAGGGCAGTTAAAAGGCCTAATCCTCTTGTACCAGAAGCAGAGGAGAAAAGGGTCTTCTCATTGATACAGAGGAGATGAGTTCATTGAATCTAACCTAGCTGCCGATTTTCCAGAAGAGGACACGGCAATTTCAGGTATTGATTCTTTAAGCGAAGCGGTGAAGGCGATCCTAAACTTTAAGGTAGCAGAAGTAAAAGGAGCCAGAAGAATTCAAATGGTTCGAATCCCACAAACCGCGTTCAGCAGCGTTTCCTATTTTTAAATCCCTCCAATCTCAAATGGAGGAGGCTAAATGGAGACAGCCTGACAAACGTTTTCAATTTTTGAACACAGTGTTTCAAGTACCTTATCCCCCACCTAGTGGTGTAATGGATAAGTGGGAGACTCCACCGGTAGTGGACGTTTCCCTAGGAAGGTTGTCAAAGATGACAATCTTACCGTTACCTAATGTAACGACTTCACGAGGTTGACACAGCTTTAAAGTAAATTTTTGTAGCAGAAACTGAGACCTACTGTCGTCTACGCTTGGGTTACCATGGCCAGGGGCACATGGTCTGGACGTATTGTACAGGCTATTGAAGAAAAAAATTGCTTGGCAGAAATTACCCAACTTGCGGAACACATTCAAGAATCCGCTTCATACTTGCGTCAAGCCTCTAAAGATATTCGCAGGCTAGCATCGCGCGTCTCTGCATCAGCCATAATCGGCTAGACGGACGGAGAATGGTGAGAAGACTGACACCAAGAGGGCGGTAGAATCCATCCCCTTTGGGGGTGAGATACTTTTAGGTCCAGAGTTGGACAAGTGGATTTTGCAAGCTACAGCAGGGAAGTCCTCTTTTCTGCCTACTCCTTATACAAGAGCCACTCCACAAGTTAGGAGAGGTTATTCGGGAACAGCGTTTAATTCATTTAGATCGCCGTCCTTGCGAGCCAGAGGAAGAGGCTTCGGTACACAAGTACGTGGGGGCAGAGATAGAGGCCGCTCACAGGCAGCAGCCAAAAAGATAAACCTGCTGAAGAGACGAGACCAGGGCAGGACGGTCTCCCGGCTCACCTGAGATCCCCCTTGATGGTGCACATCTGGACGGTTTCGGAACATCTGGGCCAACACCGCACCAGAATTTTGGATAAATTACCTAATCTCCCAGGGGTACAACCCGTGTTTTCCCACAGAGGCCTCACAGTCAGTTTTTTTTTTTTTACAAGGATTGCCTCTGTGCCCTCAGTAAGCAAAAGCACGACTGCCTGCATCAAACATTGCTGCGGTCAGAGGTCATTATTCCGTTTCCCGCCTCTGAGAGGTACGGGTCTCTATTCCAATTTTTTGTCATGCCAAAGCCAGATGGGACGGTCATGCCGATACTCTATTTAAAAGTTTTAGACCAGTTTCTAAGGGTCTACAGATTCCAGATAGAACCACTCCAGTCGGTCATTGCAGGCTTAGAACAAGACGAGTTCATGGTATCCATGGACATAAAGGCTGCATATCCCAATCCGGGCCCTTCACCAGGCTTACATAAGGGTTGCACGGGTGACGGATCCCTACCAATTCAGGGCCTTGCCGTTCAGTCTATCATCGGCCCCAAGACTCTGTACGAAGATCATGGCAATCATGGTTTCAGAATCGGGACTATTGAGGGTTACGTTTAGTCCTTATCTAGACGATGTACTAATCAAGGCATCCTCTCGGGAACAGTTGATCAAGGATGTTCAGACATCTCATCAATTTCTCATTCAACATGGATGAATTGTGGATTTCCAGAAATCCTACCTCATGCCAACTCAACGGATTCAATTCCTCGGTCTCATCTTGGACACGGTACAATTAAGCGTATTCCTACCAGAGAATAAGGTCCAGGACCTATAGAGATCAGTGGCTCCGGTACTGAGGTCACAAACGGTTTCTCTACACCTCTGGGTGCAACTTCTCGGGATGATGGTGACGTCTGTCTAAGCTCTCCTGTACGACAGACTTCATTCCCGACCATTACAGATGAACCTCATTGCTCAGGGAGCAGGGTTGCACCGGCTTCCACATCAAAGAATACGACTTCCAAGGCAAGAGATTCGGCATTTGGGATTGGAGGATCCTGACAACAGACGCCAGTCTCAGAGGTTGGGGTGCCGTTTTAGAGATTGCTACTGGAGAGCAGACTTACCCGTAAACATTCTCGAACTAAGAGCAGTTTAAAATGCACTTTTCTTAGCCGAAGACCAAGTCATGGGCCAACACATAAAGATGCAGTCGGTCAAGGTCACGACGACGACATGCATAAACCGTCAAGGTGGAACACGGTGCAGGGTGGCGTTAAAAGAAGCCACACAGATATTGTGGACAGAAAAGCGAATCATCCTCCTCTCTGCAGTGTTCATTCAAGGTGTGGAGAACTAGGAAGCAAATTATCTCAATCACCAGGACATGCATGACAGTGGTGCCTACATCCACTGAATTTTATTTTTTATACATGGTGGTGAAGAGATGGGGTCTACCTAAAGTCGACCTAATGGCGTACGACAATACAATCTGCTGCCCAGATATGTGTCCAGGACAAAAGATCCAGCAGCACATGGAGTTGACGCATTCACACTTCCTTGGTGTTACAGGAAGGTTTTACATTTTTCCACTTTTCCAACTCGTACCCAGGTTTTCTGAAGACGTTAAAACGAGAGCGAGTGTGGTCGGTTCTAACCGCACCAGATTGGCCCCGCAGGAGTGGGTACTCAAACCTGCGAGGGTTACTAGCGGAAGATCCTTGACGGATACCTCAGAGAGAGGACCTGCTATCTCAGGGACCGTTCCAACACCCAGACCTGAACAGGTTACGTTTAACGGCATGGCTATTGAAACCATGGACTGGTGTCAAGAATGTGGGTGGAATTCGACGAACTTCCACTTTTCCAGACTTCTACTTTTCCTTTCGGCCGGTCTGGAGGTAGGACTGAGGCTGGGCTATCTGAAGGCTCAAGTTTCGGTTCTCTCCATCCTATTTCAAGAACGGTTAGCATCCTTGCCAGAGGTTCAAACCTTTTTACAGGGTGTTCAGAGGATCCACCCCCCTTTTTCGTCCTCCCACTGCACCTTGGGATGTAAATTTGGTGTTGGAATTTTTGTGACCACCAACTTTTGAGCCTATAGGAAGAACGGTCCTGACATATCTACTCTTGGATGTTCGCATTACTGCTTGCCTTAGCTTCGGCCGGGCGGGTTTCTGGGTTGGGAGCCTTATCGTGTAAAGGCCCCTTTTTACATTTTTCATGAGGATAGGGCAGAACTCCGTACAAGAGCAGATTTCCTTCCTCAGGTTGTTTCGGGGTCTCACGTAAAACAGTCACTTGTGGGTCCATCTTTCCAGGATCTCGCAGTTGGGGACGTGTCCTGGGATGTGGCCCGAGCTTTACGGGTAAACGTACAGGTTACGTCGTCTTTCAGATATTCAGGCTGTTTGTCTTAAGGATGGGCCAACGAAGGGTTGACCAGCATCTAAATAGTCTTTGTCTAAATAGATTAGACTTGCCATTTCGGCAAGCTTATATTGCCTGTGGGAAACAGGTTCCGGTTCAGATGGGTGCTCATACTACCCGCTCAGTGGGTGCCTCAGGGGCGGCTGCCAGAGGTGTTTACACTACTCAACTTGCAGAGCGGCATTGTGGTCCTCAGCCCACACGTTCGCGAAATTTTGCAAGTTTGATGCCTTTGCGTCCGGAGACTCTACGTTCGGACGTTTGGTTTTGCAGACCACCGACAGCACTCCCTCCCTGGAAGATAACTTTGGGACGTCCCCTATTGTATAGGACTCTAGCGTCCCCTAGTGGATGAAAGAGAAAAGAGGATTTTGGTACTTACCGATAAATCCATTTCTCTGAATCCTCTAGGGGACACTGGACGCCCGCCTCGGTGCTGTCGACCTGCTGTGTTCAAAAGTTCTTGTTAAAACAGTTTGTGCAAACAGCGTTAGTTTTTCTGTCAAAAGAGTTATTGGTTGCTATTTGCTTTGTTGTACGGTTCGGTTCCTCGCTATGGGCTCTAGTATCATGTCCTATTCTCTCGGTCAAATTTTCCAAACTGAGGAAGGAGGGATGTGAAGGGGGAGGAACCGGCTGTGCAGGCAATGCTAATTTTAGATTGTGCCACACCTCCGGTTGCAAGCTTCACACCCCTATTGTATAGGACTCCAGTGTCCCCTAGAGGATTCAGAGAAATGGATTTATCGGTAAGTACCAAAATCCTCTTATTGCTGACTCTTGCCTTGTGGTGTATATAAAAAAAAAAACATTTTTTTCCTCGTCTTGTGTCCAGTGGCCACCGTCAAGAGGGGGGCACTGTTACAAGCTGTTGCCACAGCTTGGGGTAAATTTACTAAAGTTGGGAGATTTTTAGAACTGGTGATGTTGCCCATGGCAACCAATCAAATTCTATTTACCATTTATCAAGCTGCTTCTAGCAGATAGTAGATATAATCTGATTGGTTGCTATAGGTAACATCACCAGTTGGTAAAATCTCCCACCTTAGTAAATTGACCCCCTTGTTTCTGTTTCTTGTCTTTGTCTGTTTGTTCCAGTGTCAGGTTTATTAATGTATACCTTGTTTTAGAAAGTCTGAATTTTGGGGTCCTTTGGCTCCTCCTCAAAGTGGGGGTAATGTTATGAGCGACAGCTGTGGCTCATTCCTGTTTTGCATTTTGGTTATGTATTTTATGTTATACTTCTGTTTATGTTCCCCGTGGGTGTCATGGGGTGTTCGGAGCTCACCCTTAAGGAGAGGGTACTGTTATGAACCACAGGTAGTGGTTCATTCCTGTTTTCCCTATTTTATGTTTATAGTTGTCTTGCAGGCCAGGATTTCCCGTTGCTCTGGTTTAAGAAGATTCTTGTTTGCTGCCAGTGGTGAGTCTGTGTAATTGCAGCTTGTTCCCATGTGTTCAGCCTCACCTGTCTGTTGATTGCACCTCCCAGTTGTGCAGCAGGGCAGCTACACGACAATTAATTAACTCTCTGTTATATTCTGGCTCAGTGCAATTCACAGACACTGGTGATATTTCAAGGGTTCCAGAGTTCTTGAGTTCTGAGCTAGTCCCTGCCAGTTCCTGAGCTCCTGTCTAGCAGTGTCAGTCTAGCTGCTTCCAGTGTCAGTTCCTGTGTCTGATTCCGTGTCCTGCCATGAAGCATTCCTGTCCAAAAGTCCTGTGGTTTTGTTTGTGCCTGGTCGAATATCTGGCTTTTTGGTGTCCACCGGTCTGTTTGGGATTCTGCCTGTCCTCCATTTCTGAGAGTCTGTGTCGGCTACATTGGGGGTTCCTGTACGGCTTTGCCGCATCCGTTGGCCTAGGCCGCAGTATTCTTTGGTTATAATAAGAATTTACTCACCGGTAATTCTATTTCTCGTAGTCCGTAGTGGATGCTGGGAACTCCGTAAGGACCATGGGGAATAGCGGCTCCGCAGGAGACTGGGCACAAAAGTAAAGCTTTAGGACTAGCTGGTGTGCACTGGCTCCTCCCCCTATGACCCTCCTCCAAGCCTCAGTTAGGATACTGTGCCCGGACGAGCGTACACAATAAGGAAGGATTCATGAATCCCGGGTAAGACTCAAACCAGCCACACCGTACAACTTGTGATCTGAACCCAGTTAACAGTATGATAACAGAGGAGCCTCTCAAAGGATGGCTCACTACAACAATAACCCGATTTAGTTAACAATAACTATGTACAAGTATTGCAGACAATCCGCACTTGGGATGGGCGCCCAGCATCCACTACGGACTATGAGAAATAGAATTACCGGTGAGTAAATTCTTATTTTCTCTGACGTCCTAGTGGATGCTGGGAACTCCGTAAGGACCATGGGGATTATACCAAAGCTCCCAAACGGGCGGGAGAGTGCGGATGACTCTGCAGCACCGAATGAGAGAACTCCAGGTCCTCCTCAGCCAGGGTATCAAATTTGTAGAATTTAGCAAACGTGTTTGCCCCTGACCAAGTAGCTGCTCGGCAAAGTTGTAAAGCCGAGACCCCTCGGGCAGCCGCCCAAGATGAGCCCACCTTCCTTGTGGAGTGGGCATTTACAGATTTTGCCTGTGGCAGGCCTGCCACAGAACGTGCAAGCTGAATTGTACTACAAATCCAACGAGCAATAGTCTGCTTAGAAGCAGTAGCACCCAGCTTGTTGGGTGCATACAGGATAAACAGCGAGTCAGATTTTCTGACTCCAGTCGTCCTGGAAACATATTTTCAGGGCCCTGACTACGTCCAGCAACTTGGAGTCCTCCAAGTCCCTAGTAGCCGCAGGTACCACAATAGGCTGGTTCAGGTGAAACGCTGAAACCACCTTAGGGAGAAATTGAGGACGAGTCCTCCATTCCGCCCTATCCGTATGAAATATCAGGTAAGGGCTTTTATAGGACAAAGCCGCCAATTCTGATACGCGCCTGGCTGAAGCCAGGGCCAACAGCATTACCACTTTCCATGTGAGATATTTTAAGTCCACAGTGGTAAGCGGTTCAAACCATTGTGATTTTAGGAATCTCAAAACCACATTGGAGATCCCAGGGTGCCACTGGAGGCACAAAAGGAGGCTGTATATGCAGTACCCCCTTGACAAACGTCTGAACTTCAGGAACTGAAGCCAGTTCTTTCTGGAAGAAAATCGACAAGGCCGAATTTTTAACCTTAATGGACCCTAATTTTAGGCCCATGGACAGTCCTGTTTGCAGGAAATGCAGGAAACGACCTAGTTGAAATTCCTCTGTAGGGGCCTTCCTGGCCTTGCACCACGCAACATATTTCCGCCAAATACGGTGATAATGATGTGCAGTTACATCCTTCCTGGCTTTGATCAGGGTAGGGATGACTTCATCCGGAATGCCTTTTTCCTTCAGGATCCGGCGTTCAACCGCCATGCCGTCAAACGCAGCCGCGGTAAGTCTTGGAACAGACAGCGTCCTTGCTGGAGCAGGTCCCTTCTTAGAGGTAGAGGCCACGGGTCCTCCGTGAGCATCTCTTGAAGTTCCGGGTACCAAGTTCTTCTTGGCCAATCCGGAGCCACGAGTATAGTCCTTACTCCTCTCCGTCTTATAATTCTCAGTACCTTGGAAATGAGAGGCAGAGGAGGGAACACATACACTGACTGGTACACCCACGGTGTTACCAGAGCGTCCACCGCTATTGCTTGAGGGTCCCTTGACCTGGCGCAATACCTTTCTAGTTTTTTGTTGAGGCGGGACGCCATCATGTCCACCTTTGGTTTTTCCCAACGGTTTACAATCATGTGGAAGACTTCTGGATGAAGTCCCCACTCTCCCGGGTGGAGATCGTGTCTGCTGAGAAAGTCTGCTTCCCAGTTGTCCACTCCCGGAATGAACACCGCTGACAGTGCTATCACATGATTTTCCGCCCAGCGAAGAATCTTTGCAGCTTCTGCCATTGCCCTCCTGTTTCTTGTGCCGCCCTGTCTGTTTACGTGGGCGACTGCCGTGATGTTGTCCGACTGGATCAACACCGGCTGACCCTGAAGCAGAGGCCTTGCTTGACTTAGGGCATTGTAAATGGCTCTTAGTTCCAGGATATTTATGTGAAGTGACGTTTCCAGACTTGACCACAAGCCCTGGAAATTTTTTCCCTGTGTGACTGCTCCCCAGCCTCTCAGGCTGGCATCCGTGGTCACCAAGACCCAGTCCTGAATGCCGAATCTGCGGCCCTCTAGAAGATGAGCACTCTGTAACCACCACAGGAGAGACACCCTTGTCTTTGGTGACAGGGTTATCCGCTGATGCATGTGAAGATGCGATCCGGACCATTTGTCCAGCAGATCCCACTGAAAGGTTCTTGCGTGGAATCTGCCGAATGGAATCGCTTCGTAAGAAGCCACCATTTTCCCCAGGACCCTTGTGCATTGATGCACTGACACTTGGCCTGGTTTTAGGAGGTTCCTGACTAGCTCGGATAACTCCCTGGCTTTCTCCTCCGGGAGAAACACCTTTTTCTGGACTGTGTCCAGAATCATCCCTAGGAACAGCAGACGTGTCGTCGGAATCAGCTGCGATTTTGGGATATTTAGAATCCACCCGTGCTGCCGTAACACTACTTGAGATAGTGCTACTCCGACTACTAACTGTTCCCTTGACCTTGCCCTTATCAGGAGATCGTCCAAGTAAGGGATAATTAATACGCCTTTTCTTCGAAGTAGTATCATTTCGGCCATTACCTTGGTAAAGACCCGGGGTGCCGTGGACAATCCAAACGGCAGCGTCTGAAACTGATAATGACAGTTCTGTACCACAAACCTGAGGTACCCTTGGTGAGAAGGGCAAATTGGGACATGGAGGTAAGCATCCTTGATGTCCAGAGACACCATATAGTCCCCTTCTTCCAGGTTCGCTATCACTGCTCTGAGTGACTCCATCTTGAACTTGAACCTTTGTATGTAAGTGTTCAAGGATTTCAGATTTAAAATAGGTCTCACGGAGCCGTCCGGCTTCGGTACCACAAACAGCGTGGAATAATACCCCTTTCCCTGTTGTAGGAGGGGTACCTTGATTATCACCTGCTGGGAATACAGCTTGTGAATGGCTTCCAATACCGCCTCCCTGTCGGAGGGAGACGTCGGTAAAGCAGACTTTAGGAAACGGCGAGGGGGAGATGTCTTGAATTCCAATCTATACCCCTGAGATACCACCTGAAGGACCCAGGGGTCTACTTGCGAGTGAGCCCACTGCGCGCTGAAATTCTTGAGACGTGCCCCCACCGAGCCTAAGTCCGCTTGTAAAGCCCCAGCGTCATGCTGAGGGCTTAGCAGAAGCGGAAGAGGGCTTCTGATCCTGGGAACTGGCTGCTTGCTGCAGTCTTTTTCCCCTCCCTCTGCCCCAGGCCAGAAATGAGGAGCCTTTCGCTCACTTTCCTTTATTGGAACGAAAGGGCTGTGCCTGATAATACGGCGTCTTCTTATTTTGAGAGGCGACCTGGGGTAAAAATGTGGATTTCCCAGCCGTTGCCGTGGCCACCAAGTCTGAAAGACCTACCCCAAATAACTCCTCCCCTTTATAAGGCATCACTTCCATATGTCGTTTGGAATCTGCATCACCTGACCACTGTCGTGTCCATAACCCTCTTCTGGCAGAAATGGACAGCGCACTTATTCTTGATGCCAGTCGGCAAATATCCCGCTGTGCATCACGCATATATAGAAATGCATCTTTTAAATGTTCTATAGTCAGTAAAATACTGTCCCTGTCTAGGGTGTCAATATTTTCAGTCAGGGAATCCGACCACGCTACCCCAGCACTGCACATCCAGGCTGAGGCGATTGCTGGTCGCAATATAACACCCGTATGTGTGTAAATACATTTTAGGATACCCTCCTGCTTTCTATCAGCAGGATCCTTAAGGGCGGCCGTCTCAGGAGAGGGTAGAGCCACCTGTTTTGATAAGCTTTATCCACCCTAGGGGGTGTTTCCCAACGTACCCTAACCTCTGGCGGGAAAGGATAGAATGCCAATAATTTTTTTAGAAATTATCTGTTTTTTATCGGGGGAAACCCACGCTTCATCACACACTTCATTTAATTCCTCAGATTCGGGAAAAACTACAGGTAGTTTTTTCTCACCGAACATAATACCCCTTTTAGTGGTAGTGGTATTATCAGAAATATGTAAAACATTTTTCATTGCCTCAATCATAACGTGTGGCCCTACTGGAAGTCACATTCGTCTCTTCACCGTCTACACTGGAGTCAGTATCCGTGTCGACGTCTGTATCTACCATCTGAGGTAATGGGCGTTTTAGAGCCCCTGATGGCTTTTGAGATGCCTGGACAGGCACAGGCTGAGTAGCCGGCTGTCTCATGTCGTCAACTGTCTTTTGTAAAGAGCTGACACTGTCACGTAATTCCTTCCAGCATCTCATCCACTCAGGTGTCGACTCTCTAGGAGGTGACATCTCTATTATAGGCAATTGCTCCTCCTCCACATCATTTTCCTCCTCATATATGTCGACACAACGTACCGACACACAGCACACACACAGGGAATGCTCTGACAGAGGACAGGACCCCACTAGCCCTTTGGGGAGACAGAGGGAGAGTATGCCAGCACACACCAGAGCGCTATATTAATATACAGGAATAACCTTATATGTGTTTTTCCCTTATATAGCTGCTATATGTTCAAATATCGCCAATTAGTGCCCCCCTCTCTTTTTTACCCTGTTTCTGTAGTGCAGGACTGCAGGGGAGAGTCAGGGAGACGTCCTTCCAGCGGAGCTGTGAGGGAAAATGGCGCCTGTGTGCTGAGGAGATAGGCTCCGCCCCCTTCTCGGCAGCCTTTTCTCCCGCTTTTATGAGGAATCTGGCAGGGGTTAAAATTCATCCATATAGCCCTGGGGGCTATATGTGATGTATTTTCGCCAGCCAAGGTGTTTTTATTGCTGCTCAGGGCGCCCCCCCCCCCCCTAGCGCCCTGCACCCTCAGTGACCGCAGTGTGAAGTGTGCTGAGGAGCAATGGCGCACAGCTGCAGTGCTGTGCGCTACCTTGGTGAAGACAGGATGTCTCCTGCCGCCGATTTTCCAGACCTCTTCTTGCTTCTGGCTCTGTAAGGGGGCCGGCGGCGCGGCTCTGGGACCGGACTCCATGGCTGGGCCTGTGTTCGATCCCTCTGGAGCTAATGGTGTCCAGTAGCCTAAGAAGCCCAATCCACTCTGCACGCAGGTGAGTTCGCTTCTTCTCCCCTTAGTCCCTCGATGCAGTGAGTCTGTTGCCAGCAGGTCTCACTGAAAATAAAAAACCTAAAACTAAACTTTTCACTAAGCAGCTCAGGAGAGCCACCTAGTGTGCACCCTTCTCGTTCGGGCACAAAAATCTAACTGAGGCTTGGAGGAGGGTCATAGGGGGAGGAGCCAGTGCACACCAGCTAGTCCTAAAGCTTTACTTTTGTGCCCAGTCTCCTGTGGAGCCGCTATTCCCCATGGTCCTTACGGAGTTCCCAGCATACACTTAGGACGTCAGAGAAATGTAGTTACTGGTGTTTTGCAGAGGGTTCAGCTTATGCTGTCGCCGCCGGTACACAACAGTATTGTGTCGGCGTGTGGACAGCATTTCCTTTGTTGTTCTTTTCCTTTGGCGGCGTGCTGCACATATATTTAGTTTTAGGGTAGTTAGTAGCCCCTAGCTTTCTGTTGTTTTAGTTAGAGGTCCCCTTGTTATTATCCTGTCTCGGTTCACGCCTTGTCTCACGCTAAGACCTGGGGGCATCGGAGTTGAGCAGACATAATCCGCCCTTCAAACGCGGCTGCGGTGGGCCCAAGAACCCATAGTTACTCAGGCGTGAACTGACCACACGGGTAAAACAACGGAGGTAGGGTGCTTGGGGCTATTTCCACACCACACCTTATTTCAACGTCACGTTCTGCTGCTCAGGACTCACTACGCAACATCTCCCTTGTTCTGAGCACCAGGAACCTAACAGAAGGGAGTAGTACACACCGTTGTAGGAAATGTTCAGTTTCTTGGCAATTTCTTGCATTGAAATAATCTTCATTTCTAAGAACAATAATAGACTGTCGAGTTTCACATGAAAGTTGTCTTTTTCTTGCTATTTTGAGAGTATAATCAAACCCACGAATGTGATGTTCCAGATACTCAACTAGCTTAAAGGAAGGCCAGTGTTATAGCTTCTCTAACGAGCAAACCCATTTTCAGCTGTGCTAACATGATTGCACAAGGGTTTTAAAGGATTTTCTAAACATCCATTAGTCTTCTACCGCGATTAGAAAACACAATGTAACATTTGAACACTGGAGAGATGGTTGCTGGAAATGTGCCTCTATACAACTCTGTAGATATTCCATTAAAAACCAGACGTTTGCAGCTAATATAGTCATTTAACACATTAACAATGTATAGAGTGTATTTCTGATTAAATTTAATGTTACCTTCATTGAA
>NW_026968028.1:87500-139200 GCF_028390025.1 Pseudophryne corroboree | reverse complement strand
CCAGTGTCATTGTTCTATAACTCCCAGCGTCATTGTTCTATAACCCCCAGTGTCAGCGTCATTGTTCTATAACCCCCAGTGTCAGCGTCATTGTTCTATAACCCCCAGCGTCATTGTTCTATAACCCCCAGCGTCATTGTTCTATAACTCCCCCGTGACATTGTTCTAGAACTTCCAGCGTCATTGTTCTATAACCCCCAGTGTCAGCATCATTGTTCTATAACCCCCAGTGTCAGCGTCATTGTTCTATAACCCCCAGTGTCAGTGTCATTGTTCTATAACCCCCAGCGTCATTGTTCTATAACCCCCCGCGTCATTGTTCTATAACCCCCAGTGTCATTGTTCTATAACCCCCAGCGTCAGCGTCATTGTTCTATAACCCACAGCGTCATTGTTCTATAACCCCCAGTGTCATTGTTCTATAACTCCCAGCGTCATTGTTCTTTAACCCCCAGCATCATTGTTCTATAACCCCCAGCATCATTGTTCTATAACCCCCGGCGTCATTGTTCTATAACCCCCGGCGTCATTGTTCTATAACCCCCAGCGTCGGCGTCATTGTTCTATAACCCCCAGCGTTGGCGTCATTGTTCTATAACCCCCAGTGTCAGTGTCATTGTTCTATAACCCCCAGTGTCAGCGTCATTGTCCTATCACCCCCAGCGTCAGCCTCATTGTTCTATTACCCCCAGCGTCTGCGTCATTGTTCTATAACCCCCGTGTCATTGTTCCATAACTCCCAGCGCCATTGTTCTATAACTCCCAGTCTCAGCGTCATTGTTCTATAATCTCCAGCTACTGTGTCAATGTTCTATAACCCCCCATGTCATTGTTCTATAACCCCCAGCGTCATTGTTCTATAACCCCTAGCCTCAGAGTCATTGTTCTATAACCCCCCGTGTCATCGTCTATAACCCCCAGCGTCAGCGTCATTGTTCTATAACCCCCAGCATCAGCATCATTGTTCTATAACCCCTAGCGTCATCGTTCTATAACCCCCAGCGTCTGCGTCATTGTTCTATAACCCCAGTGTCATTGTTCCATAACTCCCAGCGCCATTGTTCTATAACCCCCAGTCTCAGCGTCATTGTTCTATAATCTCCAGCTACTGTGTCAATTTTCTATAACCCCCCATGTCATTGTTCTATAACCCCCAGCGTCATTGTTCTATAACCCCTAGCCTCAGAGTCATTGTTCTATAACCCCCCGTGTCATCGTCTATAACCCCCAGCGTCTGCGTCATTGTTCTATAACCCCCAGCGTCAGCGTCATTGTTCTATAACCCCCAGCATCAGCATCATTGTTCTATAACCCCTAGCGTCATCGTTCTATAACCCCCAGCGTCAGCGTCATTGTTCCATAACTCCCAGCATCATTGTTCTATATCCCCCAGTGTCAGCGTCATTGTTCTATAACCCCCAGTGTCAGCGTCATTGTTCTATAACCCCCAGCGTCATTGTTCTATAACCCCCAGCGTCATTGTTCTATAACCCCCAGTGTCATTGTTCTATAACTCCCAGCGTCATTGTTCTATAACCCCCAGCATCATTGTTCTATAACCCCCAGTGTCAGCGTCATTGTTCTATAACCCCCAGTGTCAGGGTAATTGTTCTATAACCCCCAGTGTCAGCGTCATTGTCCTATCACCCCCAGCGTCAGCCTCATTGTTCTATTACCCCCAGCGTCTGCGTCATTGTTCTATAACCCCCGTGTCATTGTTCCATAACTCCCAGCGCCATTGTTCTATAACTCCCAGTCTCAGCGTCATTGTTCTATAATCTCCAGCTACTGTGTCAATGTTCTATAACCCCCCATGTCATTGTTCTATAACCCCCAGCGTCATTGTTCTATAACCCCTAGCCTCAGAGTCATTGTTCTATAACCCCCCGTGTCATCGTCTATAACCCCCAGCGTCTGCGTCATTGTTCTATAACCCCCAGCGTCAGCGTCATTGTTCTATAACCCCCAGCATCAGCATCATTGTTCTATAACCCCTAGCGTCATCGTTCTATAACCCCCAGCGTCTGCGTCATTGTTCTATAACCCCAGTGTCATTGTTCCATAACTCCCAGCGCCATTGTTCTATAACCCCCAGTCTCAGCGTCATTGTTCTATAATCTCCAGCTACTGTGTCAATTTTCTATAACCCCCCATGTCATTGTTCTATAACCCCCAGCGTCATTGTTCTATAACCCCTAGCCTCAGAGTCATTGTTCTATAACCCCCCGTGTCATCGTCTATAACCCCCAGCGTCTGCGTCATTGTTCTATAACCCCCAGCGTCAGCGTCATTGTTCTATAACCCCCAGCATCAGCATCATTGTTCTATAACCCCTAGCGTCATCGTTCTATAACCCCCAGCGTCAGCGTCATTGTTCCATAACTCCCAGCATCATTGTTCTATATCCCCCAGTGTCAGCTTCATTGTTCTATAACCCCACAGTGTCAGCGTCATTGTTCTATAACCCCCAGCGTCATTGTTCTATAACCCCCAGCGTCATTGTTCTATAACCCCCAGTGTCATTGTTCTATAACTCCCAGCGTCATTGTTCTATAACCCCCAGCATCATTGTTCTATAACCCCCAGTGTCAGCGTCATTGTTCTATAACCCCCAGTGTCAGCGTAATTGTTCTATAACCCCCAGCGTCTGCGTCATTGTTCTATAACCCCCAGCGTCAACGTCATTGTTCTATAACACCCAGCGTCAGCGTCATTGTTCTATAACCCCCAGCGTCAGCATCATTGTTCTATAACCCCCAGCGTCAGCGTCATTGTTCTATAAACCCCAGCGTCAGCGTCATTGTTCTATAACACCCAGCATCAGCATCATTGTTCAATAACCCCCAGCGTCAGCATCATTATTCTATAACCCCCAGCGTCAGCATCATTGTTCTATAACCCCCAGCGTCAGCGTCATTGTTCTATAACCCCCAGCATCAGCGTCATTGTTCTATAACCCCCAGCGTCAGCATCATTGTTCTATAACCCCCAGTGTCATTGTTCTATAACTCCCAGCGTCATTGTTCTATAACCCCCAGTGTCAGCGTCATTGTTCTATAACCCCCAGTGTCAGCGTCATTGTTCTATAACCCCCAGCATCAGCGTCATTGTTCTAAAACACCCAGCGTCATTGTTCTATAACCCCCTGTGTCATTGTTCTATAACTCCCAGCGTCATTGTTCTATAACCCCCAGCGTCATTGTTCTATAACCCCCAGCATCAGCGTCATTGTTCTAAAACACCCAGCGTCATTGTTCTATAACCCCCAGCGTCATTGTTCTATAACTCCCAGCGTCATTGTTCTATAACCCCCAGTGTCAGCGTCATTGTTCTATAACCCCCAGTGTCAGCGTCATTGTTCTATAACCCCCAGCGTCATTGTTCTATAACCCCCAGCGTCATTGTTCTATAACTCCCCCGTGACATTGTTCTAGAACTCCCAGCGTCATTGTTCTATAACCCCCAGTGTCAGCATCATTGTTCTATAACCCCCAGTGTCAGCGTCATTGTTCTATAACCCCCAGTGTCAGTGTCATTGTTCTATAACCCCCAGCGTCATTGTTCTATAACCCCCCGCGTCATTGTTCTATAACCCCCAGTGTCATTGTTCTATAACCCCCAGCGTCAGCGTCATTGTTCTATAACCCACAGCGTCATTGTTCTATAACCCCCAGTGTCATTGTTCTATAACTCCCAGCGTCATTGTTCTTTAACCCCCAGCATCATTGTTCTATAACCCCCAGCGTCATTGTTCTATAACCCCCGGCGTCATTGTTCTATAACCCCCAGCGTCGGCGTCATTGTTCTATAACCCCCAGCGTTGGCGTCATTGTTCTATAACCCCCAGTGTCAGTGTCATTGTTCTATAACCCCCAGTGTCAGCGTCATTGTCCTATCACCCCCAGCGTCAGCCTCATTGTTCTATTACCCCCAGCGTCTGCGTCATTGTTCTATAACCCCCGTGTCATTGTTCCATAACTCCCAGCGCCATTGTTCTATAACTCCCAGTCTCAGCGTCATTGTTCTATAATCTCCAGCTACTGTGTCAATGTTCTATAACCCCCCATGTCATTGTTCTATAACCCCCAGCGTCATTGTTCTATAACCCCTAGCCTCAGAGTCATTGTTCTATAACTCCCCGTGTCATCGTCTATAACCCCCAGCGTCTGCGTCATTGTTCTATAACCCCCAGCGTCAGCGTCATTGTTCTATAACCCCCAGCATCAGCATCATTGTTCTATAACCCCCAGCGTCATTGTTCTATAACCCCCAGCGTCATTGTTCTATAACCCCCAGCGTCATTGTTCTATAACCCCCAGTGTCATTGTTCTATAACTCCCAGCGTCATTGTTCTATAACCCCCAGCATCATTGTTCTATAACCCCCAGTGTCAGCGTCATTGTTCTATAACCCCCAGTGTCAGCGTAATTGTTCTATAACCCCCAGCGTCAGCGTCATTATTCTATAACCCCCAGCGTCATTGTTCTATAACCCCTAGCCTCAGAGTCATTGTTCTATAACCCCCCGTGTCATCGTCTATAACCCCCAGCGTCTGCGTCATTGTTCTATAACCCCCAGCGTCAGCGTCATTGTTCTATAACCCCCAGCATTAGCATCATTGTTCTATAACCCCTAGCGTCATCGTTCTATAACCCCCAGCGTCTGCGTCATTGTTCTATAACCCCCGTGTCATTGTTCCATAACTCCCAGCGCCATTGTTCTATAACTCCCAGTCTCAGCGTCATTGTTCTATAATCTCCAGCTACTGTGTCAATGTTCTATAACCCCCCATGTCATTGTTCTATAACCCCCAGCGTCATTGTTCTATAACCCCTAGCCTCAGAGTCATTGTTCTATAACCCCCCGTGTCATCGTCTATAACCCCCAGCATCTGCGTCATTGTTCTATAACCCCCAGCGTCAGCGTCATTGTTCTATAACCCCCAGCATCAGCATCATTGTTCTATAACCCCTAGCGTCATCGTTCTATAACCCCCAGCGTCTGCGTCATTGTTCTATAACCCCAGTGTCATTGTTCCATAACTCCCAGCGCCATTGTTCTATAACCCCCAGTCTCAGCGTCATTGTTCTATAATCTCCAGCTACTGTGTCAATGTTCTATAACCCCCCATGTCATTGTTCTATAACCCCCAGCGTCATTGTTCTATAACCCCTAGCCTCAGAGTCATTGTTCTATAACCCCCCGTGTCATCGTCTATAACCCCCAGCGTCTGCGTCATTGTTCTATAACCCCCAGCGTCAGCGTCATTGTTCTATAACCCCCAGCATCAGCATCATTGTTCTATAACCCCTAGCGTCATCGTTCTATAACCCCCAGCGTCAGCGTCATTGTTCCATAACTCCCAGCATCATTGTTCTATATCCCCCAGTGTCAGCGTCATTGTTCTATAACCCCCAGTGTCAGCGTCATTGTTCTATAACCCCCAGCGTCATTGTTCTATAACCCCCAGCGTCATTGTTCTATAACCCCCAGTGTCATTGTTCTATAACTCCCAGCGTCATTGTTCTATAACCCCCAGCATCATTGTTCTATAACCCCCAGTGTCAGCATCATTGTTCTATAACCCCCAGTGTCAGCGTAATTGTTCTATAACCCCCAGCGTCAGCGTCATTATTCTATAACCCCCAGCGTCATTGTTCTGTAACCCCCAGCGTCAGCGTCATTGTTCTATAACCCCCAGCATCAGCGTCATTGTTCTATAACCCCCAGCGTCAGCATCATTGTTCTATAACACCCAGCGTCAGCATCATTGTTCTATAACCCCCAGCGTCAGCGTCATTGTTCTATAACCCCCAGCGTCAGCATCATTGTTCTATAAACCCCAGCGTCAGCGTCAATGTTCTATAACCCCCCATGTCATTGTTCTATAACCCCCAGCGTCTGCGTCATTGTTCTATAACCCCCAGCGTCAGTGTCATTGTTCTATAACCCCCAGCGTCAGCGTCATTGTTCTATAACCCCCAGCGTCAGCGTCATTGTTTTATAACACCCAGCGTCAGCATCATTGTTCAATAACACCCAGCGTCAGCATCATTGTTCTATAACCCCCAGCGTCAGCCTCATTGTTCTATAACCCCCCAGCGTCAGCATCATTGTTCTATAACACCCAGCGTCAGCATCATTGTTCTATAACCCCCAGCGTCAGCGTCATTGTTCTATAACCCCCAGCGTCAGCATCATTGTTCTATAAACCCCAGCGTCAGCGTCAATGTTCTATAACCCCCCATGTCATTGTTCTATAACCCCCAGCGTCTGCGTCATTGTTCTATAACCCCCAGCGTCAGTGTCATTGTTCTATAACCCCCAGCGTCAGCGTCATTGTTCTATAACCCCCAGCGTCAGCGTCATTGTTTTATAACACCCAGCGTCAGCATCATTGTTCAATAACACCCAGCGTCAGCATCATTGTTCTATAACCCCCAGCGTCAGCCTCATTGTTCTATAAACCCCAGCGTCAGCGTCAATGTTCTATAACCCCCCATGTCATTGTTCTATAACCCCCAGCGTCTGCGTCATTGTTCTATAACCCCCAGCGTCAGTGTCATTGTTCTATAACCCCCAGCGTCAGCGTCATTGTTCTATAACCCCCAGCGTCAGCGTCATTGTTTTATAACACCCAGCGTCAGCATCATTGTTCAATAACACCCAGCGTCAGCATCATTGTTCTATAACCCCCAGCGTCAGCCTTATTGTTCTATAACCCCCCAGCGTCAGCGTCATTGTTCTATAACCCCCAGCGTCTGCGTCATCGTTCTATAACCCCCAGCGTCTGCGTCATTGTTCTATAACCCCAGTGTCATTGTTCCATAACTCCCAGCGCCATTGTTCTATAACCCCCAGTCTCAGCGTCATTGTTCTATAATCTCCAGCTACTGTGTCAATGTTCTATAACCCCCCATGTCATTGTTCTATAACCCGCAGCGTCATTGTTCTATAACCCCTAGCCTCAGAGTCATTGTTCTATAACCCCCCGTGTCATCGTCTATAACCCCCAGCGTCTGCGTCATTGTTCTATAACCCCCAGCGTCAGCGTCATTGTTCTATAACCCCCAGCATCAGCATCATTGTTCTATAACCCCTAGCGTCATCGTTCTATAACCCCCAGCGTCAGCGTCATTGTTCCATAACTCCCAGCATCATTGTTCTATATCCCCCAGTGTCAGCGTCATTGTTCTATAACCCCCAGTGTCAGCGTCATTGTTCTATAACCCCAGCGTCATTGTTCTATAACCCACAGCGTCATTGTTCTATAACCCCCAGTGTCATTGTTCTATAACTCCCAGCGTCATTGTTCTATAACCCCCAGCATCATTGTTCTATAACCCCCAGTGTCAGCGTCATTGTTCTATAACCCCCAGTGTCAGCGTCATTGTTCTATAACCCCCAGCGTCATTGTTCTATAACCCCCAGCGTCATTGTTCTATAACCCCAGTGTCATTGTTCTATAACCCCCAGCGTGATTGTTCTATAACCCCCAGCGTCATTGTTCTATAACCCCCAGCGTCATTGTTCTATAACCCCCAGCGTCATTGTTCTATAGCCCCCAGTGTCATTGTTCTATATCTCCCAGCATCATTGTTCTATAACCCCCAGCGTCATTGTTCTATAACCCCCAGTGTCATTGTTCTATAACTCCCAGCGTCATTGTTCTTTAACCCCCAGCATCATTGTTCTATAACCCCCAGCGTCATTGTTCTATAACCCCCGGCGTTTTTGTTCTATAACCCCCAGCGTCGGCGTCATTGTTCTATAACCCCCAGCATTGGCATCATTGTTCTATAACCCCCAGCGTCATCGTCATTGTTCTATCACCACCAGCGTCAGCGTCATTGTCCCATCACCCCCAGCGTCAGCGTCATTGTCCCATCACTCCCAGCGTCAGCGTCATTGTTCTATAACCCCCAGCGTCAGCGTCATTGTTCTATAACCCCCAGCGTCAGTGTCATTGTTCTATAACCTCCAGCGTCTGCGTCATTGTTCTATAACCCCCGTGTCATTGTTCCATAACTCCCAGCGTCATTGTTCTATAATCTCCAGCATCTGTGTCAATGTTCTATAACCCCCCATGTCATTGTTCTATAACCCCCAGCGTCATTGTTCTATAACCCCTAGCCTCAGCGTCATTGTTCTATAACCCCTTGTGTCATCGTCTATAACCCCCAGCGTCTGCGTCATTGTTCTATAACCCTAGCGTCATTGTTCTATAACCCCCCGTGTCATCGTCTATAACCCCCAGCGTCAGCGTCATTGTTCTATAACCCCCAGCATCAGCATCATTGTTCTATAACCCCTAGCGTCATCGTTCTATAACCCCCAGCGTCTGCGTCATTGTTCTATAACCCCAGTGTCATTGTTCCATAACTCCCAGCGCCATTGTTCTATAACCCCCAGTCTCAGCGTCATTGTTCTATAATCTCCAGCTACTGTGTCAATTTTCTATAACCCCCCATGTCATTGTTCTATAACCCCCAGCGTCACTGTTCTATAACCCCTAGCCTCAGAGTCATTGTTCTATAACCCCCCGTGTCATCGTCTATAACCCCCAGCGTCTGCGTCATTGTTCTATAACCCCCAGCGTCAGCGTCATTGTTCTATAACCCCCAGCATCAGCATCATTGTTCTATAACCCCTAGCGTCATCGTTCTATAACCCCCAGCGTCAGCGTCATTGTTCCATAACTCCCAGCATCATTGTTCTATATCCCCCAGTGTCAGCGTCATTGTTCTATAACCCCCAGTGTCAGCGTCATTGTTCTATAACCCCCAGCGTCATTGTTCTATAACCCCCAGCGTCATTGTTCTATAACCCCCAGTGTCATTGTTCCATAACTCCCAGCATCATTGTTCTATATCCCCCAGTGTCAGCGTCATTGTTCTATAACCCCCAGTGTCAGCGTCATTGTTCTATAACCCCAGCGTCATTGTTCTATAACCCACAGCGTCATTGTTCTATAACCCCCAGTGTCATTGTTCTATAACTCCCAGCGTCATTGTTCTATAACCCCCAGCATCATTGTTCTATAACCCCCAGTGTCAGCGTCATTGTTCTATAACCCCCAGTGTCAGCGTCATTGTTCTATAACCCCCAGCGTCATTGTTCTATAACCCCCAGCGTCATTGTTCTATAACCCCAGTGTCATTGTTCTATAACCCCCAGCGTGATTGTTCTATAACCCCCAGCGTCATTGTTCTATAACCCCCAGCGTCATTGTTCTATAACCCCCAGCGTCATTGTTCTATAACCCCCAGTGTCATTGTTCTATATCTCCCAGCATCATTGTTCTATAACCCCCAGCGTCATTGTTCTATAACCCCCAGTGTCATTGTTCTATAACTCCCAGCGTCATTGTTCTTTAACCCCCAGCATCATTGTTCTATAACCCCCAGCGTCATTGTTCTATAACCCCCGGCGTTTTTGTTCTATAACCCCCAGCGTCGGCGTCATTGTTCTATAACCCCCAGCATTGGCATCATTGTTCTATAACCCCCAGCGTCATTGTTCTATAACCCCTAGCCTCAGCGTCATTGTTCTATAACCCCTTGTGTCATCGTCTATAACCCCCAGCGTCAGCGTCATTGTTCTATAACCCCCAGCGTCAGCGTCATTGTTCTATAACCCCCAGCGTCAGTGTCATTGTTCTATAACCTCCAGCGTCTGCGTCATTGTTCTATAACCCCCGTGTCATTGTTCCATAACTCCCAGCGTCATTGTTCTATAATCTCCAGCGTCTGTGTCAATGTTCTATAACCCCCCATGTCATTGTTCTATAACCCCCAGCGTCATTGTTCTATAACCCCTAGCCTCAGCGTCATTGTTCTATAACCCCTTGTGTCATCGTCTATAACCCCCAGCGTCTGCGTCATTGTTCTATAACCCTAGCGTCATTGTTCTATAACCCCCAGCGTCAGCATCATTGTTCTATAACCCCCTGCGTCATTGTTCTATAACCCCCAGCGTCAGCGTCATTGTTCTATAACCCCCCCGTGTCATCGTCTATAACCCCCAGCGTCTGCATCATTGTTCTATAACCCCCAGCTTCATTGTTCTATAACCCCCAGCATCAGCATCATTGTTCTATAACCCCCAGTGTCAGCGTCATTGTTCTATAACCCCCAGCGTCAGCGTCATTGTTCTATAACTCCCCCCGTGTCATTGTTCTATAACCCCCAGCGTCTGCATCATTGTTCTATAACCCCCCATATCATTGTTCCATAACTTCCAGCATCATTGTTCTATAACCCCCAGTGTCAGCGTCATTGTTCTATAACCCCCAGTGTCAGTGTCAATGTTCTATAACCCCCAGCGTCATTGTTCTATAACCCCCAGCGTCATTGTTCTATAACCCCCAGCGTCATTGTTCTATAACCCCCAGTGTCATTGTTCTATAACTCCCAGCGTCATTGTTCTATAACCCCAAGCGTTATTGTTCTATAACCCCCGGCGTCGGCGTCAATGTTCTATAACCCCACAGCGTCAGCTTTATTGTTCTATAACCCCCAGCGTTGGCGTCATTATTCTATAACCCCCAGAGTCAGTGTCAATGTTCTATAACCCCCAGTGTCAGCGTCATTGTTCTATAACCCCCAGTGTCAGCGTCATTGTTCTATAACCCCCAGCGTCATTGTTCTATAACCCCCAGCGTCAGCGTCATTGTTCTATAACCCCCAGCGTCATTGTTCTATAACCCCCAGCGTCATTGTTCTATAACCCCCAGCGTCATTGTTCTATAACCCCCAGCGTCAGCATCATTATTCTATAACCCCCAGCGTCTGCGTCATTGTTCTATAACCCGCAGCGTCAGTGTCATTGTTCTATAACCCCCAGCGTCAGCATCATTGTTCTATAACCCCCAGCGTCAGTGTCATTGTTCTATAACCCCCAACGTCATTGTTCTATAACCCCCAGCGTCAGCGTCATTGTTCTATAACCCCCAGCATCAGCGTCATTTTTCTATAACCCCCAGCGTCAGCGTCATTGTTCTATAACCCCCAGCGTCAGCGTCATTGTTCTATAACCCCCATCGTTAGCATCATTGTTCTATAACCCCCAGCGTCAGCATCATTGTTCTATAACCCCCAGCATCAGCATAATTGTTCTATAACCCCCAGCGTCAGCGTCATTGTTCTATAACCCCCAGCGTCAGCATCATTGTTCTATAACCCCCAGCGTCAGTGTCATTGTTCTATAACCCCCAGCGTCATTGTTCTATAACCCCCATCGTTAGCATCATTGTTCTATAACCCCCAGCATCAGTGTCATTGTTCTATAACCCCCAGCGTCAGCATCATTGTTCTATAACCCCCAGCGTCAGTGTCATTGTTCCATAACCCCCAGCGTCATAGTTCTATAACCCCCATCGTTAGCATGATTGTTCTATAACCCCCAGCATCAGTGTCATTGTTCTATAACCCCCAGTGTCAGTGTCATTGTTCTATAACCCCCAGCGTCATTGTTCTATAACCCCCATCGTTAGCATCATTGTTCTATAACCCCCAGCATCAGCGTCATTGTTCTATAACCCCCAACGTCAACATCATTGTTCTATAACCCCCAGCGTCAGCATCATTGTTCTATAACCCCCAGCGTCAGCGTCATTGTTCTATAACCCCCAGTGTCAGCATGATTGTTCTATAACCCCCAGCATCAGTGTCATTGTTCTATAACCCCCAGCGTCATTGTTCTATCACCCCCAGCGTCAGCGTCATTGTTCTATAACCCCCAGCGTCAGCGTCATTGTTCTATAACCCCCAGCGTCATTGTTCTATAACCCCCAGCGTCATTGTTCTATAACCCCCAGCGTCATTGTTCTATAACCCCCAGCGTCAGCATCATTATTCTATAACCCCCAGCGTCTGCGTCATTGTTCTATAACCCGCAGCGTCAGTGTCATTGTTCTATAACCCCCAGCGTCAGCATCATTGTTCTATAACCCCCAGCGTCAGTGTCATTGTTCTATAACCCCCAACGTCATTGTTCTATAACCCCCAGCGTCAGCGTCATTGTTCTATAACCCCCAACGTCATTGTTCTATAACCCGCAGCGTCAGTGTCATTGTTCTATAACCCCCATCGTTAGCATCTTTGTTCTATAACCCCCAGCATCAGCGTCATTGTTCTATAACCCCCAACGTCAACATCATTGTTCTATAACCCCCAGCGTCAGCATCATTGTTCTATAACCCCCAGCGTCAGCGTCATTGTTCTATAACCCCCAGTGTCAGCATGATTGTTCTATAACCCCCAGCATCAGTGTCATTGTTCTATAACCCCCAGCGTCATTGTTCTATCACCCCCAGCGTCAGCGTCATTGTTCTATAACCCCCAGCGTCAGCGTCATTGTTCTATAACCCCCAGCGTCATTGTTCTATAACCCCCAGCGTCATTGTTCTATAACCCCCAGCGTCATTGTTCTATAACCCCCAGCGTCAGCATCATTATTCTATAACCCCCAGCGTCTGCGTCATTGTTCTATAACCCGCAGCGTCAGTGTCATTGTTCTATAACCCCCAGCGTCAGCATCATTGTTCTATAACCCCCAGCGTCAGTGTCATTGTTCTATAACCCCCAACGTCATTGTTCTATAACCCCCAGCGTCAGCGTCATTGTTCTATAACCCCCAGCATCAGCGTCATTTTTCTATAACCCCCAGCGTCAGCATCATTGTTCTATAACCCCCAGCGTCAGCGTCATTGTTCTATAACCCCCATCGTTTGCATCATTGTTCTATAACCCCCAGCGTCAGCATCATTGTTCTATAACCCCCAGCATCAGCATAATTGTTCTATAACCCCCAGCGTCAGCGTCATTGTTCTATAACCCCCAGCGTCAGCATCATTGTTCTATAACCCCCAGCGTCAGTGTCATTGTTCTATAACCCCCAGCGTCATTGTTCTATAACCCCCATCGTTAGCATCATTGTTCTATAACCCCCAGCATCAGTGTCATTGTTCTATAACCCCCAGCGTCAGCATCATTGTTCTATAACCCCCAGCGTCAGTGTCATTGTTCTATAACCCCCAGCGTCATTGTTCTATAACCCCCATCGTTAGCATGATTGTTCTATAACCCCCAGCATCAGTGTCATTGTTCTATAACCCCCAGCGTCAGTGTCATTGTTCTATAACCCCCAGCGTCATTGTTCTATAACCCCCATCGTTAGCATCATTGTTCTATAACCCCCAGCATCAGCGTCATTGTTCTATAACCCCCAACGTCAACATCATTGTTCTATAACCCCCAGCGTCAGCATCATTGTTCTATAACCCCCAGCGTCAGCGTCATTGTTCTATAACCCCCAGTGTCAGCATGATTGTTCTATAACCCCCAGCATCAGTGTCATTGTTCTATAACCCCCAGCGTCATTGTTCTATCACCCCCAGCGTCAGCGTCATTGTTCTATAACCCCCAGCGTCAGCGTAATTGTTCTATTACCCCCAGCGTCAGCATCATTATTCTATAACCCCAAGCGTCTGCGTCATTGTTCTATAACCCCCGCGTCATTGTTCTATAACCCCCAGCGTCAGCATCATTGTTCTATAACCCCAGCGTCAGCGTCATTGTTCTATAACTCCCCCCATGTCATTGTTCTATAACCCCCAGCGTCTGCATCATTGTTCTATAACACCCAGCATCATTGTTCTATAACCCCCAGTGTCAGCGTCATTGTTCTATAACCCCCAGCGTCTGCATCATTGTTCCATAATTCCCAGCATCATTGTTCTATAACCCCCAGTGTCAGCGTCATTGTTCTATAACCCCCAGTGTCAGCGTCAATGTTCTATAACTCCCCCCATGTCATTGTTCTATAACCCCCAGCGTCTGCATCATTGTTCTATAACCCCCAGCATCATTGTTCTATAACCCCCAGTGTCAGCGTCATTGTTCTATAACTCCCCCCATGTCATTGTTCTATAACTCCCAGCGTCTGCATCATTGTTCCATAACTCCCAGCATCATTGTATTATAACACCCAGTGTCAGCGTCATTGTTCTATAACCCCCAGTGTCAGCGTCATTGTTCTATAACCCCCAGCGTCTGAATCATTGTTCTATAACCCCCAGCGTCTGCATCATTGATCCATAACTCCCAGCATCATTGTTCTATAACCCCCAGTGTCAGCGTCATTGTTCTATAACCCCCAGTGTCAGCGTCATTGTTCTATAACCCCCAGTGTCATTGTTCTATAACTCCCAGCGTCATTGTTCTATAACCCCCAGCGTCATTGTTCTATAACTCCCAGTGTCATTGTTCTATAACTCCAGTTTCAATGTTCTATAACCCCCAGCGTCATTGTTCTATAACCCCCAGCGTCATTGTTCTATAACCCCCAGCGTCATTGTTCTATAACCCCCAGTGTCATTGTTCTATAACCCCCAGCGTCATTGTTCTATAACCCCCGTGTCATTGTTCCATAACTCCCAGCGTCATTGTTCTATAATCTCCAGCGTCTGTGTCAATGTTCTATAACCCCCCATGTCATTGTTCTATAACCCCCAGCGTCATTGTTCTATAACCCCTAGCCTCAGCGTCATTGTTCTATAACCCCTTGTGTCATCGTCTATAACCCCCCAGCGTCTGCGTCATTGTTCTATAACCCCCGCGTCATTGTTCTATAACCCCCAGCGTCAGCATCATTGTTCTATAACCCCCAGCGTCATTGTTCTATAACCCCCAGCGTCAGCGTCATTGTTCTATAACTCCCCCCGTGTCATCGTCTATAACCCCCAGTGTCTGCGTCATTGTTCTATAACCCCCAGCGTCATTGTTCTATAACCCCCAGCGTCAGCATCATTGTTCTATAACCCCCAGTGTCAGCGTCATTGTTCTATAACCCCCAGTGTCAGTGTCATTGTTCTATAACCCCCAGTGTCATTGTTCTATAACTCCCAGCGTCATTGTTCTATAACCCCCAGTGTCAGCGTCATTGTTCTATAACCCCCAGTGTCAGCGTCATTGTTCTATAACCCCCAGCGTCATTGTTCTATAACCCCCAGCGTCATTGTTCTATAACTCCCCCGTGACATTGTTCTAGAACTTCCAGCGTCATTGTTCTATAACCCCCAGTGTCAGCATCATTGTTCTATAACCCCCAGTGTCAGCGTCATTGTTCTATAACCCCCAGTGTCAGTGTCATTGTTCTATAACCCCCAGCGTCATTGTTCTATAACCCCCCGCGTCATTGTTCTATAACCCCCAGTGTCATTGTTCTATAACCCCCAGCGTCAGCGTCATTGTTCTATAACCCACAGCGTCATTGTTCTATAACCCCCAGTGTCATTGTTCTATAACTCCCAGCGTCATTGTTCTTTAACCCCCAGCATCATTGTTCTATAACCCCCAGCGTCATTGTTCTATAACCCCCGGCGTCATTGTTCTATAACCCCCGGCGTCATTGTTCTATAACCCCCGTGTCATTGTTCCATAACTCCCAGCGTCATTGTTCTATAATCTCCAGCGTCTGTGTCAATGTTCTATAACCCCCCATGTCATTGTTCTATAACCCCCAGCGTCATTGTTCTATAACCCCTAGCCTCAGCGTCATTGTTCTATAACCCCTTGTGTCATCGTCTATAACCCCCAGCGTCTGCGTCATTGTTCTATAACCCCCGCGTCATTGTTCTATAACCCCCAGCGTCAGCATCATTGTTCTATAACCCCCAGCGTCATTGTTCTATAACCCCCAGCGTCAGCGTCATTGTTCTATAACTCCCCCCGTGTCATCGTCTATAACCCCCAGTGTCTGCGTCATTGTTCTATAACCCCCAGCGTCATTGTTCTATAACCCCCAGCGTCAGCATCATTGTTCTATAACCCCCAGTGTCAGCGTCATTGTTCTATAACCCCCAGTGTCAGTGTCATTGTTCTATAACCCCCAGTGTCATTGTTCTATAACTCCCAGCGTCATTGTTCTATAACCCCCAGTGTCAGCGTCATTGTTCTATAACCCCCAGTGTCAGCGTCATTGTTCTATAACCCCCAGCGTCATTGTTCTATAACCCCCAGCGTCATTGTTCTATAACTCCCCCGTGACATTGTTCTAGAACTTCCAGCGTCATTGTTCTATAACCCCCAGTGTCAGCATCATTGTTCTATAACCCCCAGTGTCAGCGTCATTGTTCTATAACCCCCAGTGTCAGTGTCATTGTTCTATAACCCCCAGCGTCATTGTTCTATAACCCCCCGCGTCATTGTTCTATAACCCCCAGTGTCATTGTTCTATAACCCCCAGCGTCAGCGTCATTGTTCTATAACCCACAGCGTCATTGTTCTATAACCCCCAGTGTCATTGTTCTATAACTCCCAGCGTCATTGTTCTTTAACCCCCAGCATCATTGTTCTATAACCCCCAGCGTCATTGTTCTATAACCCCCGGCGTCATTGTTCTATAACCCCCGGCGTCATTGTTCTATAACCCCCAGCGTCGGCGTCATTGTTCTATAACCCCCAGCGTTGGCGTCATTGTTCTATAACCCCCAGTGTCAGTGTCATTGTTCTATAACCCCCAGTGTCAGCGTCATTGTCCTATCACCCCCAGCGTCAGCCTCATTGTTCTATTACCCCCAGCGTCTGCGTCATTGTTCTATAACCCCCGTGTCATTGTTCCATAACTCCCAGCGCCATTGTTCTATAACTCCCAGTCTCAGCGTCATTGTTCTATAATCTCCAGCTACTGTGTCAATGTTCTATAACCCCCCATGTCATTGTTCTATAACCCCCAGCGTCATTGTTCTATAACCCCTAGCCTCAGAGTCATTGTTCTATAACCCCCCGTGTCATCGTCTATAACCCCCAGCGTCAGCGTCATTGTTCTATAACCCCCAGCATCAGCATCATTGTTCTATAACCCCTAGCGTCATCGTTCTATAACCCCCAGCGTCTGCGTCATTGTTCTATAACCCCAGTGTCATTGTTCCATAACTCCCAGCGCCATTGTTCTATAACCCCCAGTCTCAGCGTCATTGTTCTATAATCTCCAGCTACTGTGTCAATTTTCTATAACCCCCCATGTCATTGTTCTATAACCCCCAGCGTCATTGTTCTATAACCCCTAGCCTCAGAGTCATTGTTCTATAACCCCCCGTGTCATCGTCTATAACCCCCAGCGTCTGCGTCATTGTTCTATAACCCCCAGCGTCAGCGTCATTGTTCTATAACCCCCAGCATCAGCATCATTGTTCTATAACCCCTAGCGTCATCGTTCTATAACCCCCAGCGTCAGCGTCATTGTTCCATAACTCCCAGCATCATTGTTCTATATCCCCCAGTGTCAGCGTCATTGTTCTATAACCCCCAGTGTCAGCGTCATTGTTCTATAACCCCCAGCGTCATTGTTCTATAACCCCCAGCGTCATTGTTCTATAACCCCCAGTGTCATTGTTCTATAACTCCCAGCGTCATTGTTCTATAACCCCCAGCATCATTGTTCTATAACCCCCAGTGTCAGCGTCATTGTTCTATAACCCCCAGTGTCAGGGTAATTGTTCTATAACCCCCAGTGTCAGCGTCATTGTCCTATCACCCCCAGCGTCAGCCTCATTGTTCTATTACCCCCAGCGTCTGCGTCATTGTTCTATAACCCCCGTGTCATTGTTCCATAACTCCCAGCGCCATTGTTCTATAACTCCCAGTCTCAGCGTCATTGTTCTATAATCTCCAGCTACTGTGTCAATGTTCTATAACCCCCCATGTCATTGTTCTATAACCCCCAGCGTCATTGTTCTATAACCCCTAGCCTCAGAGTCATTGTTCTATAACCCCCCGTGTCATCGTCTATAACCCCCAGCGTCTGCGTCATTGTTCTATAACCCCCAGCGTCAGCGTCATTGTTCTATAACCCCCAGCATCAGCATCATTGTTCTATAACCCCTAGCGTCATCGTTCTATAACCCCCAGCGTCTGCGTCATTGTTCTATAACCCCAGTGTCATTGTTCCATAACTCCCAGCGCCATTGTTCTATAACCCCCAGTCTCAGCGTCATTGTTCTATAATCTCCAGCTACTGTGTCAATTTTCTATAACCCCCTATGTCATTGTTCTATAACCCCCAGCGTCATTGTTCTATAACCCCTAGCCTCAGAGTCATTGTTCTATAACCCCCCGTGTCATCGTCTATAACCCCCAGCGTCTGCGTCATTGTTCTATAACCCCCAGCGTCAGCGTCATTGTTCTATAACCCCCAGCATCAGCATCATTGTTCTATAACCCCTAGCGTCATCGTTCTATAACCCCCAGCGTCAGCGTCATTGTTCCATAACTCCCAGCATCATTGTTCTATATCCCCCAGTGTCAGCTTCATTGTTCTATAACCCCACAGTGTCAGCGTCATTGTTCTATAACCCCCAGCGTCATTGTTCTATAACCCCCAGCGTCATTGTTCTATAACCCCCAGTGTCATTGTTCTATAACTCCCAGCGTCATTGTTCTATAACCCCCAGCATCATTGTTCTATAACCCCCAGTGTCAGCGTCATTGTTCTATAACCCCCAGTGTCAGCGTAATTGTTCTATAACCCCCAGCGTCTGCGTCATTGTTCTATAACCCCCAGCGTCAACGTCATTGTTCTATAACACCCAGCGTCAGCGTCATTGTTCTATAACCCCCAGCGTCAGCATCATTGTTCTATAACCCCCAGCGTCAGCGTCATTGTTCTATAAACCCCAGCGTCAGCGTCATTGTTCTATAACACCCAGCATCAGCATCATTGTTCAATAACCCCCAGCGTCAGCATCATTATTCTATAACCCCCAGCGTCAGCATCATTGTTCTATAACCCCCAGCGTCAGCGTCATTGTTCTATAACCCCCAGCATCAGCGTCATTGTTCTATAACCCCCAGCGTCAGCATCATTGTTCTATAACCCCCAGTGTCATTGTTCTATAACTCCCAGCGTCATTGTTCTATAACCCCCAGTGTCAGCGTCATTGTTCTATAACCCCCAGTGTCAGCGTCATTGTTCTATAACCCCCAGCATCAGCGTCATTGTTCTAAAACACCCAGCGTCATTGTTCTATAACCCCCTGTGTCATTGTTCTATAACTCCCAGCGTCATTGTTCTATAACCCCCAGTGTCAGCGTCATTGTTCTATAACCCCCAGTGTCAGCGTCATTGTTCTATAACCCCCAGCGTCATTGTTCTATAACCCCCAGCGTCATTGTTCTATAACTCCCCCGTGACATTGTTCTAGAACTCCCAGCGTCATTGTTCTATAACCCCCAGTGTCAGCATCATTGTTCTATAACCCCCAGTGTCAGCGTCATTGTTCTATAACCCCCAGTGTCAGTGTCATTGTTCTATAACCCCCAGCGTCATTGTTCTATAACCCCCCGCGTCATTGTTCTATAACCCCCAGTGTCATTGTTCTATAACCCCCAGCGTCAGCGTCATTGTTCTATAACCCACAGCGTCATTGTTCTATAACCCCCAGTGTCATTGTTCTATAACTCCCAGCGTCATTGTTCTTTAACCCCCAGCATCATTGTTCTATAACCCCCAGCGTCATTGTTCTATAACCCCCGGCGTCATTGTTCTATAACCCCCAGCGTCGGCGTCATTGTTCTATAACCCCCAGCGTTGGCGTCATTGTTCTATAACCCCCAGTGTCAGTGTCATTGTTCTATAACCCCCAGTGTCAGCGTCATTGTCCTATCACCCCCAGCGTCAGCCTCATTGTTCTATTACCCCCAGCGTCTGCGTCATTGTTCTATAACCCCCGTGTCATTGTTCCATAACTCCCAGCGCCATTGTTCTATAACTCCCAGTCTCAGCGTCATTGTTCTATAATCTCCAGCTACTGTGTCAATGTTCTATAACCCCCCATGTCATTGTTCTATAACCCCCAGCGTCATTGTTCTATAACCCCTAGCCTCAGAGTCATTGTTCTATAACTCCCCGTGTCATCGTCTATAACCCCCAGCGTCTGCGTCATTGTTCTATAACCCCCAGCGTCAGCGTCATTGTTCTATAACCCCCAGCATCAGCATCATTGTTCTATAACCCCTAGCGTCATCGTTCTATAACCCCCAGCGTCTGCGTCATTGTTCTATAACCCCAGTGTCATTGTTCCATAACTCCCAGCGCCATTGTTCTATAACCCCCAGTCTCAGCGTCATTGTTCTATAATCTCCAGCTACTGTGTCAATGTTCTATAACCCCCCATGTCATTGTTCTATAACCCCCAGCGTCATTGTTCTATAACCCCTAGCCTCAGAGTCATTGTTCTATAACCCCCCGTGTCATCGTCTATAACCCCCAGCGTCTGCGTCATTGTTCTATAACCCCCAGCGTCAGCGTCATTGTTCTATAACCCCCAGCATCAGCATCATTGTTCTATAACCCCTAGCGTCATCGTTCTATAACCCCCAGCGTCAGCGTCATTGTTCCATAACTCCCAGCATCATTGTTCTATATCCCCCAGTGTCAGCGTCATTGTTCTATAACCCCCAGTGTCAGCGTCATTGTTCTATAACCCCCAGCGTCATTGTTCTATAACCCCCAGCGTCATTGTTCTATAACCCCCAGTGTCATTGTTCTATAACTCCCAGCGTCATTGTTCTATAACCCCCAGCATCATTGTTCTATAACCCCCAGTGTCAGCGTCATTGTTCTATAACCCCCAGTGTCAGCGTAATTGTTCTATAACCCCCAGCGTCAGCGTCATTATTCTATAACCCCCAGCGTCATTGTTCTATAACCCCTAGCCTCAGAGTCATTGTTCTATAACCCCCCGTGTCATCGTCTATAACCCCCAGCGTCTGCGTCATTGTTCTATAACCCCCAGCGTCAGCGTCATTGTTCTATAACCCCCAGCATTAGCATCATTGTTCTATAACCCCTAGCGTCATCGTTCTATAACCCCCAGCGTCTGCGTCATTGTTCTATAACCCCCGTGTCATTGTTCCATAACTCCCAGCGCCATTGTTCTATAACTCCCAGTCTCAGCGTCATTGTTCTATAATCTCCAGCTACTGTGTCAATGTTCTATAACCCCCCATGTCATTGTTCTATAACCCCCAGCGTCATTGTTCTATAACCCCTAGCCTCAGAGTCATTGTTCTATAACCCCCCGTGTCATCGTCTATAACCCCCAGCATCTGCGTCATTGTTCTATAACCCCCAGCGTCAGCGTCATTGTTCTATAACCCCCAGCATCAGCATCATTGTTCTATAACCCCTAGCGTCATCGTTCTATAACCCCCAGCGTCTGCGTCATTGTTCTATAACCCCAGTGTCATTGTTCCATAACTCCAAGCGCCATTGTTCTATAACCCCCAGTCTCAGCGTCATTGTTCTATAATCTCCAGCTACTGTGTCAATGTTCTATAACCCCCCATGTCATTGTTCTATAACCCCCAGCGTCATTGTTCTATAACCCCTAGCCTCAGAGTCATTGTTCTATAACCCCCCGTGTCATCGTCTATAACCCCCAGCGTCTGCGTCATTGTTCTATAACCCCCAGCGTCAGCGTCATTGTTCTATAACCCCCAGCATCAGCATCATTGTTCTATAACCCCTAGCGTCATCGTTCTATAACCCCCAGCGTCAGCGTCATTGTTCCATAACTCCCAGCATCATTGTTCTATATCCCCCAGTGTCAGCGTCATTGTTCTATAACCCCCAGTGTCAGCGTCATTGTTCTATAACCCCCAGCGTCATTGTTCTATAACCCCCAGCGTCATTGTTCTATAACCCCCAGTGTCATTGTTCTATAACTCCCAGCGTCATTGTTCTATAACCCCCAGCATCATTGTTCTATAACCCCCAGTGTCAGCGTCATTGTTCTATAACCCCCAGTGTCAGCGTAATTGTTCTATAACCCCCAGCGTCAGCGTCATTATTCTATAACCCCCAGCGTCATTGTTCTGTAACCCCCAGCGTCAGCGTCATTGTTCTATAACCCCCAGCATCAGCGTCATTGTTCTATAACCCCCAGCGTCAGCATCATTGTTCTATAACACCCAGCGTCAGCATCATTGTTCTATAACCCCCAGCGTCAGCGTCATTGTTCTATAACCCCCAGCGTCAGCATCATTGTTCTATAAACCCCAGCGTCAGCGTCAATGTTCTATAACCCCCCATGTCATTGTTCTATAACCCCCAGCGTCTGCGTCATTGTTCTATAACCCCCAGCGTCAGTGTCATTGTTCTATAACCCCCAGCGTCAGCGTCATTGTTCTATAACCCCCAGCGTCAGCGTCATTGTTTTATAACACCCAGCGTCAGCATCATTGTTCAATAACACCCAGCGTCAGCATCATTGTTCTATAACCCCCAGCGTCAGCCTCATTGTTCTATAACCCCCCAGCGTCAGCATCATTGTTCTATAACACCCAGCGTCAGCATCATTGTTCTATAACCCCCAGCGTCAGCGTCATTGTTCTATAACCCCCAGCGTCAGCATCATTGTTCTATAAACCCCAGCGTCAGCGTCAATGTTCTATAACCCCCCATGTCATTGTTCTATAACCCCCAGCGTCTGCGTCATTGTTCTATAACCCCCAGCGTCAGTGTCATTGTTCTATAACCCCCAGCGTCAGCGTCATTGTTCTATAACCCCCAGCGTCAGCGTCATTGTTTTATAACACCCAGCGTCAGCATCATTGTTCAATAACACCCAGCGTCAGCATCATTGTTCTATAACCCCCAGCGTCAGCCTCATTGTTCTATAAACCCCAGCGTCAGCGTCAATGTTCTATAACCCCCCATGTCATTGTTCTATAACCCCCAGCGTCTGCGTCATTGTTCTATAACCCCCAGCGTCAGTGTCATTGTTCTATAACCCCCAGCGTCAGCGTCATTGTTCTATAACCCCCAGCGTCAGCGTCATTGTTTTATAACACCCAGCGTCAGCATCATTGTTCAATAACACCCAGCGTCAGCATCATTGTTCTATAACCCCCAGCGTCAGCCTTATTGTTCTATAACCCCCCAGCGTCAGCGTCATTGTTCTATAACCCCCAGCGTCTGCGTCATCGTTCTATAACCCCCAGCGTCTGCGTCATTGTTCTATAACCCCAGTGTCATTGTTCCATAACTCCCAGCGCCATTGTTCTATAACCCCCAGTCTCAGCGTCATTGTTCTATAATCTCCAGCTACTGTGTCAATGTTCTATAACCCCCCATGTCATTGTTCTATAACCCGCAGCGTCATTGTTCTATAACCCCTAGCCTCAGAGTCATTGTTCTATAACCCCCCGTGTCATCGTCTATAACCCCCAGCGTCTGCGTCATTGTTCTATAACCCCCAGCGTCAGCGTCATTGTTCTATAACCCCCAGCATCAGCATCATTGTTCTATAACCCCTAGCGTCATCGTTCTATAACCCCCAGCGTCAGCGTCATTGTTCCATAACTCCCAGCATCATTGTTCTATATCCCCCAGTGTCAGCGTCATTGTTCTATAACCCCCAGTGTCAGCGTCATTGTTCTATAACCCCAGCGTCATTGTTCTATAACCCACAGCGTCATTGTTCTATAACCCCCAGTGTCATTGTTCTATAACTCCCAGCGTCATTGTTCTATAACCCCCAGCATCATTGTTCTATAACCCCCAGTGTCAGCGTCATTGTTCTATAACCCCCAGTGTCAGCGTCATTGTTCTATAACCCCCAGCGTCATTGTTCTATAACCCCCAGCGTCATTGTTCTATAACCCCAGTGTCATTGTTCTATAACCCCCAGCGTGATTGTTCTATAACCCCCAGCGTCATTGTTCTATAACCCCCAGCGTCATTGTTCTATAACCCCCAGCGTCATTGTTCTATAACCCCCAGTGTCATTGTTCTATATCTCCCAGCATCATTGTTCTATAACCCCCAGCGTCATTGTTCTATAACCCCCAGTGTCATTGTTCTATAACTCCCAGCGTCATTGTTCTTTAACCCCCAGCATCATTGTTCTATAACCCCCAGCGTCATTGTTCTATAACCCCCGGCGTTTTTGTTCTATAACCCCCAGCGTCGGCGTCATTGTTCTATAACCCCCAGCATTGGCATCATTGTTCTATAACCCCCAGCGTCATCGTCATTGTTCTATCACCACCAGCGTCAGCGTCATTGTCCCATCACCCCCAGCGTCAGCGTCATTGTCACATCACTCCCAGCGTCAGCGTCATTGTTCTATAACCCCCAGCGTCAGCGTCATTGTTCTATAACCCCCAGCGTCAGTGTCATTGTTCTATAACCTCCAGCGTCTGCGTCATTGTTCTATAACCCCCGTGTCATTGTTCCATAACTCCCAGCGTCATTGTTCTATAATCTCCAGCGTCTGTGTCAATGTTCTATAACCCCCCATGTCATTGTTCTATAACCCCCAGCGTCATTGTTCTATAACCCCTAGCCTCAGCGTCATTGTTCTATAACCCCTTGTGTCATCGTCTATAACCCCCAGCGTCTGCGTCATTGTTCTATAACCCTAGCGTCATTGTTCTATAACCCCCCGTGTCATCGTCTATAACCCCCAGCGTCAGCGTCATTGTTCTATAACCCCCAGCATCAGCATCATTGTTCTATAACCCCTAGCGTCATCGTTCTATAACCCCCAGCGTCTGCGTCATTGTTCTATAACCCCAGTGTCATTGTTCCATAACTCCCAGCGCCATTGTTCTATAACCCCCAGTCTCAGCGTCATTGTTCTATAATCTCCAGCTACTGTGTCAATTTTCTATAACCCCCCATGTCATTGTTCTATAACCCCCAGCGTCATTGTTCTATAACCCCTAGCCTCAGAGTCATTGTTCTATAACCCCCCGTGTCATCGTCTATAACCCCCAGCGTCTGCGTCATTGTTCTATAACCCCCAGCGTCAGCGTCATTGTTCTATAACCCCCAGCATCAGCATCATTGTTCTATAACCCCTAGCGTCATCGTTCTATAACCCCCAGCGTCAGCGTCATTGTTCCATAACTCCCAGCATCATTGTTCTATATCCCCCAGTGTCAGCGTCATTGTTCTATAACCCCCAGTGTCAGCGTCATTGTTCTATAACCCCCAGCGTCATTGTTCTATAACCCCCAGCGTCATTGTTCTATAACCCCCAGTGTCATTGTTCCATAACTCCCAGCATCATTGTTCTATATCCCCCAGTGTCAGCGTCATTGTTCTATAACCCCCAGTGTCAGCGTCATTGTTCTATAACCCCAGCGTCATTGTTCTATAACCCACAGCGTCATTGTTCTATAACCCCCAGTGTCATTGTTCTATAACTCCCAGCGTCATTGTTCTATAACCCCCAGCATCATTGTTCCATAACCCCCAGTGTCAGCGTCATTGTTCTATAACCCCCAGTGTCAGCGTCATTGTTCTATAACCCCCAGCGTCATTGTTCTATAACCCCCAGCGTCATTGTTCTATAACCCCAGTGTCATTGTTCTATAACCCCCAGCGTGATTGTTCTATAACCCCCAGCGTCATTGTTCTATAACCCCCAGCGTCATTGTTCTATAACCCCCAGCGTCATTGTTCTATAACCCCCAGTGTCATTGTTCTATATCTCCCAGCATCATTGTTCTATAACCCCCAGCGTCATTGTTCTATAACCCCCAGTGTCATTGTTCTATAACTCCCAGCGTCATTGTTCTTTAACCCCCAGCATCATTGTTCTATAACCCCCAGCGTCATTGTTCTATAACCCCCGGCGTTTTTGTTCTATAACCCCCAGCGTCGGCGTCATTGTTCTATAACCCCCAGCATTGGCATCATTGTTCTATAACCCCCAGCGTCATTGTTCTATAACCCCTAGCCTCAGCGTCATTGTTCTATAACCCCTTGTGTCATCGTCTATAACCCCCAGCGTCAGCGTCATTGTTCTATAACCCCCAGCGTCAGCGTCATTGTTCTATAACCCCCAGCGTCAGTGTCATTGTTCTATAACCTCCAGCGTCTGCGTCATTGTTCTATAACCCCCGTGTCATTGTTCCATAACTCCCAGCGTCATTGTTCTATAATCTCCAGCGTCTGTGTCAATGTTCTATAACCCCCCATGTCATTGTTCTATAACCCCCAGCGTCATTGTTCTATAACCCCTAGCCTCAGCGTCATTGTTCTATAACCCCTTGTGTCATCGTCTATAACCCCCAGCGTCTGCGTCATTGTTCTATAACCCTAGCGTCATTGTTCTATAACCCCCAGCGTCAGCATCATTGTTCTATAACCCCCTGCGTCATTGTTCTATAACCCCCAGCGTCAGCGTCATTGTTCTATAACCCCCCCGTGTCATCGTCTATAACCCCCAGCGTCTGCATCATTGTTCTATAACCCCCAGCTTCATTGTTCTATAACCCCCAGCATCAGCATCATTGTTCTATAACCCCCAGTGTCAGCGTCATTGTTCTATAACCCCCAGCGTCAGCGTCATTGTTCTATAACTCCCCCCGTGTCATTGTTCTATAACCCCCAGCGTCTGCATCATTGTTCTATAACCCCCCATATCATTGTTCCATAACTTCCAGCATCATTGTTCTATAACCCCCAGTGTCAGCGTCATTGTTCTATAACCCCCAGTGTCAGTGTCAATGTTCTATAACCCCCAGCGTCATTGTTCTATAACCCCCAGCGTCATTGTTCTATAACCCCCAGCGTCATTGTTCTATAACCCCCAGTGTCATTGTTCTATAACTCCCAGCGTCATTGTTCTATAACCCCAAGCGTTATTGTTCTATAACCCCCGGCGTCGGCGTCAATGTTCTATAACCCCACAGCGTCAGCTTTATTGTTCTATAACCCCCAGCATTGGCGTCATTATTCTATAACCCCCAGAGTCAGTGTCAATGTTCTATAACCCCCAGTGTCAGCGTCATTGTTCTATAACCCCCAGTGTCAGCGTCATTGTTCTATAACCCCCAGCGTCATTGTTCTATAACCCCCAGCGTCAGCGTCATTGTTCTATAACCCCCAGCGTCATTGTTCTATAACCCCCAGCGTCATTGTTCTATAACCCCCAGCGTCATTGTTCTATAACCCCCAGCGTCAGCATAATTATTCTATAACCCCCAGCGTCTGCGTCATTGTTCTATAACCCGCAGCGTCAGTGTAATTGTTCTATAACCCCCAGCGTCAGCATCATTGTTCTATAACCCCCAGCGTCAGTGTCATTGTTCTATAACCCCCAACGTCATTGTTCTATAACCCCCAGCGTCAGCGTCATTGTTCTATAACCCCCAGCGTCAGCGTCATTTTTCTATAACCCCCAGCGTCAGCGTCATTGTTCTATAACCCCCAGCGTCAGCGTCATTGTTCTATAACCCCCATCGTTAGCATCATTGTTCTATAACCCCCAGCGTCAGCATCATTGTTCTATAACCCCCAGCATCAGCATAATTGTTCTATAACCCCCAGCGTCAGCGTCATTGTTCTATAACCCCCAGCGTCAGCATCATTGTTCTATAACCCCCAGCGTCAGTGTCATTGTTCTATAACCCCCAGCGTCATTGTTCTATAACCCCCATCGTTAGCATCATTGTTCTATAACCCCCAGCATCAGTGTCATTGTTCTATAACCCCCAGCGTCAGCATCATTGTTCTATAACCCCCAGCGTCAGTGTCATTGTTCTATAACCCCAAGCATCATTGTTCTATAACCCCCATCGTTAGCATGATTGTTCTATAACCCCCAGCATCAGTGTCATTGTTCTATAACCCCCAGCGTCAGTGTCATTGTTCTATAACCCCCAGCGTCATTGTTCTATAACCCCCATCGTTAGCATCATTGTTCTATAACCCCCAGCATCAGCGTCATTGTTCTATAACCCCCAACGTCAACATCATTGTTCTATAACCCCCAGCGTCAGCATCATTGTTCTATAACCCCCAGCGTCAGCGTCATTGTTCTATAACCCCCAGTGTCAGCATGATTGTTCTATAACCCCCAGCATCAGTGTCATTGTTCTATAACCCCCAGCGTCATTGTTCTATCACCCCCAGCGTCAGCGTCATTGTTCTATAACCCCCAGCGTCAGCGTCATTGTTCTATAACCCCCAGCGTCATTGTTCTATAACCCCCAGCGTCATTGTTCTATAACCCCCAGCGTCATTGTTCTATAACCCCCAGCGTCAGCATCATTATTCTATAACCCCCAGCGTCTGCGTCATTGTTCTATAACCCGCAGCGTCAGTGTCATTGTTCTATAACCCCCAGCGTCAGCATCATTGTTCTATAACCCCCAGCGTCAGTGTCATTGTTCTATAACCCCCAACGTCATTGTTCTATAACCCCCAGCGTCAGCGTTATTGTTCTATAACCCCCAGCATCAGCGTCATTTTTCTATAACCCCCAGCGTCAGCGTCATTGTTCTATAACCCCCAGCGTCAGCGTCATTGTTCTATAACCCCCATCGTTAGCATCATTGTTCTATAACCCCCAGCGTCAGCATCATTGTTCTATAACCCCCAGCATCAGCATAATTGTTCTATAACCCCCAGCGTCAGCGTCATTGTTCTATAACCCCCAGCGTCAGCATCATTGTTCTATAACCCCCAGCGTCAGTGTCATTGTTCTATAACCCCCAGCGTCATTGTTCTATAACCCCCATCGTTAGCATCATTGTTCTATAACCCCCAGCATCAGTGTCATTGTTCTATAACCCCCAGCGTCAGCATCATTGTTCTATAACCCCCAGCGTCAGTGTCATTGTTCTATAACCCCCAGCGTCATTGTTCTATAACCCCCATCGTTAGCATGATTGTTCTATAACCCCCAGCATCAGTGTCATTGTTCTATAACCCCCAGCGTCAGTGTCATTGTTCTATAACCCCCAGCGTCATTGTTCTATAACCCCCATCGTTAGCATCATTGTTCTATAACCCCCAGCATCAGCGTCATTGTTCTATAACCCCCAACGTCAACATCATTGTTCTATAACCCCCAGCGTCAGCATCATTGTTCTATAACCCCCAGCGTCAGCGTCATTGTTCTATAACCCCCAGTGTCAGCATGATTGTTCTATAACCCCCAGCATCAGTGTCATTGTTCTATAACCCCCAGCGTCATTGTTCTATCACCCCCAGCGTCAGCGTCATTGTTCTATAACCCCCAGCGTCAGCGTAATTTGTTCTATTACCCCCAGCGTCAGCATCATTATTCTATAACCCCAAGCGTCTGCGTCATTGTTCTATAACCCCCGCGTCATTGTTCTATAACCCCCAGCATCAGCATCATTGTTCTATAACCCCAGCGTCAGCGTCATTGTTCTATAACTCCCCCCATGTCATTGTTCTATAACCCCCAGCGTCTGCATCATTGTTCTATAACACCCAGCATCATTGTTCTATAACCCCCAGTGTCAGCTTCATTGTTCTATAACCCCCAGCGTCTGCATCATTGTTCCATAATTCCCAGCATCATTGTTCTATAACCCCCAGTGTCAGCGTCATTGTTCTATAACCCCCAGTGTCAGCGTCAATGTTCTATAACTCCCCCCATGTCATTGTTCTATAACCCCCAGCGTCTGCATCATTGTTCTATAACCCCCAGCATCATTGTTCTATAACCCCCAGTGTCAGCGTCATTGTTCTATAACTCCCCCCTTGTCATTGTTCTATAACTCCCAGCGTCTGCATCATTGTTCCATAACTCCCAGCATCATTGTATTATAACACCCAGTGTCAGCGTCATTGTTCTATAACCCCCAGTGTCAGCGTCATTGTTCTATAACCCCCAGCGTCTGAATCATTGTTCTATAACCCCCAGCGTCTGCATCATTGATCCATAACTCCCAGCATCATTGTTCTATAACCCCCAGTGTCAGCGTCATTGTTCTATAACCCCCAGTGTCAGCGTCATTGTTCTATAACCCCCAGTGTCATTGTTCTATAACTTCCAGCGTCATTGTTCTATAACCCCCAGCGTCATTGTTCTATAACCCCCAGTGTCATTGTTCTATAACTCCAGTGTCAATGTTCTATAACCCCCAGCGTCATTGTTCTATAACCCCCAGCGTCATTGTTCTATAACCCCCAGCGTCATTGTTCTATAACCCCCAGTGTCATTGTTCTATAACCCCCAGCGTCATTGTTCTATAACCCCCGTGTCATTGTTCCATAACTCCCAGCGTCATTGTTCTATAATCTCCAGCGTCTGTGTCAATGTTCTATAACCCCCCATGTCATTGTTCTATAACCCCCAGCGTCATTGTTCTATAACCCCTAGCCTCAGCGTCATTGTTCTATAACCCCTTGTGTCATCGTCTATAACCCCCAGCGTCTGCGTCATTGTTCTATAACCCCCGCGTCATTGTTCTATAACCCCCAGCGTCAGCATCATTGTTCTATAACCCCCAGCGTCATTGTTCTATAACCCCCAGCGTCAGCGTCATTGTTCTATAACTCCCCCCGTGTCATGGTCTATAACCCCCAGTGTCTGCGTCATTGTTCTATAACCCCCAGCGTCATTGTTCTATAACCCCCAGCGTCAGCATCATTGTTCTATAACCCCCAGTGTCAGCGTCATTGTTCTATAACCCCCAGTGTCAGCGTCATTGTTCTATAACTCCCCCCGTGTCATTGTTCTATAACCCCCAGCATCTTCATCATTGTTCTATAACCCCCCATATCATTGTTCCATAACTCCCAGCATCATTGTTCTATAACCCCCAGTGTCAGCGTCATTGTTCTATAACCCCCATTGTCAGCGTCAATGTTCTATAACCCCCAGCGTCATTGTTCTATAACCCCCAGCGTCATTGTTCTATAACCCCCAGTGTCATTGTTCTATAACTCCCAGCGTCATTGTTCTATAACCCCAAGCGTTATTGTTCTATAACCCCCGGCGTCGGCGTCAATGTTCAATAACCCCACAGCGTCAGCTTTATTGTTCTATAACCCCCAGCGTTGGCGTCATTATTCTATAACCCCCAGAGTCAGTGTCAATGTTCTATAACCCCCAGTGTCAGCGTCATTGTTCTATAACCCCCAGCGTCAGCGTCATTGTTCTATAACCCCCAGCGTCATTGTTCTATAACCACCAGCGTCAGCGTCATTGTTCTATAACCCCCAGCGTCATTGTTCTATAACCCCCAGCGTCATTGTTCTATAACCCCCAGCGTCATTGTTCTATAACCCCCAGCGTCGGCATCATTATTCTATAACCCCCAGCGTCTGCGTCATTGTTCTATAACCCCCAGCGTCAGTGTCATTATTCTATAACCCCCAGCGTCAGCATCATTGTTCTATAACCCCCAGCGTCAGTGTCATTGTTCTATAACCCCCAACGTCATTATTCTATAACCCCCAGCGTCAGCGTCATTGTTCTATAACCCCCAGCGTCAGCGTAATTGTTCTATAACCCCCAGCGTCAGCGTAATTGTTCTATAACCCCCACCGTCATTTTTCTATAACTCCCAGCGTCAGCGTCATTGTTCTATAACCCCCAGCGTCAGCGTCACTGTTTCTATAACCCCATCGTTAGCATCATTGTTCTATAACCCCCAGCGTCAGCATCATTGTTCTATAACCCCCAGCGTCAGCATCATTGTTCTATAACCCCCAGCATCAGCGTCATTGTTCTATAACCCCCAGCGTCAGCATCATTGTTCTATAACCCCCAGCGTCATTGTTCTATAACCCCCATCGTTAGCATCATTGTTCTATAACCCCCAGCGTCATTGTTCTATAACCCCCAGTGTCAGCATCATTGTTCTATAACCCCCAGCGTCATTGTTCTATAACCCCCAGCATCATTGTTCTATAACCCCCATCGTTAGCGTCATTGTTCTATAACCCCCAGCGTCAGCATCATTGTTCTATAACCCCCAGCGTCAGCGTCATTGTTCTATAACCCCCATCGTTAGCATGATTGTTCTATAACCCCCAGCGTCATTGTTCTATAACCCCCAGCGTCAGTGTCATTGTTCTATAACCCCCAGCGTCATTGTTCTATAACCCCCATCGTTAGCATCATTGTTCTATAACCCCCAGCATCAGCGTCATTGTTCTATAACCCCCAGCGTCAACATCATTGTTCTATAACCCCCAGCGTTAGCATCATTGTTCTCTAACCCCCAGCGTCATTGTTCTATAACCCCCAGCATCAGTGTCATTGTTCTATAACCCCCAGCGTCATTGTTCTATAACCCCCAGCGTCAGCATCATTGTTCTATCACCCCTAGCGTCAGCGTCATTGTTCTATAACCCCCAGCGTCAGCGTAATTGTTCTATTACCCCCAGCGTCAGCATCATTATTCTATAACCCCCAGCGTCTGCGTCATTGTTCTATAACCCCCAGCGTCAGCATCATTGTTCTATAACCCCAGCGTCAGCGTCATTGTTCTATAACTCCCCCCATGTCATTGTTCTATAACCCCCAGCGTCTGCATCATTGTTCTATAATCCCCCATGTCATTGTTCCATAACTCCCAGCATCATTGTTCTATAACCCCCAGTGTCAGCGTCATTGTTCTATAACCCCCAGTGTCAGCGTCAATGTTCTATAACTCCCCCCGTGTCATTGTTCTATAACCCCCAGCGTCTGCATCATTGTTCTATAACCCCCCATGTCATTGTTCCATAACTCCCAGCATCATTGTTCTATAACCCCCAGTGTCAGCGTCATTGTTCTATAACCCCCCATTGTCAGCGTCAATGTTCTATAACTCCCCCCGTGTCATTGTTCTATAACCCCCAGCGTCTGCATCATTGTTCTATAACCCCCAGTGTCAGCGTCATTGTTCTATAACCCCCAGCGTCATTGTTCTATAACCCCCAGCGTCATTGTTCTATAACCCCCAGTGTCATTGTTCTATAACTCCCAGCGTCATTGTTCTATAACACCCAGCGTTATTGTTCTATAACCCCCGGCGTCGGCATCATTGTTCTATAACCCCCAGCGTCAGCGTCATTGTTCTATAACCCCCAGCGTCATTGTTCTATAACCACCAGCGTCAGCGTCATTGTTCTATAACCCCCAGCGTCATTGTTCTATAACCCCCAGCGTCATTGTTCTATAACCCCCAGCGTCATTGTTCTATAACCCCCAGCGTCGGCATCATTATTCTATAACCCCCAGCGTCTGCGTCATTGTTCTATAACCCCCAGCGTCAGTGTCATTATTCTATAACCCCCAGCGTCAGCATCATTGTTCTATAACCCCCAGCGTCAGTGTCATTGTTCTATAACCCCCAACGTCATTATTCTATAACCCCCAGCGTCAGCGTCATTGTTCTATAACCCCCAGCGTCAGCGTAATTGTTCTATAACCCCCAGCGTCAGCGTAATTGTTCTATAACCCCCACCGTCATTTTTCTATAACTCCCAGCGTCAGCGTCATTGTTCTATAACCCCCAGCGTCAGCGTCACTGTTTCTATAACCCCATCGTTAGCATCATTGTTCTATAACCCCCAGCGTCAGCATCATTGTTCTATAACCCCCAGCGTCAGCATCATTGTTCTATAACCCCCAGCATCAGCGTCATTGTTCTATAACCCCCAGCGTCAGCATCATTGTTCTATAACCCCCAGCGTCATTGTTCTATAACCCCCATCGTTAGCATCATTGTTCTATAACCCCCAGCGTCATTGTTCTATAACCCCCAGTGTCAGCATCATTGTTCTATAACCCCCAGCGTCATTGTTCTATAACCCCCAGCATCATTGTTCTATAACCCCCATCGTTAGCGTCATTGTTCTATAACCCCCAGCGTCAGCATCATTGTTCTATAACCCCCAGCGTCAGCGTCATTGTTCTATAACCCCCATCGTTAGCATGATTGTTCTATAACCCCCAGCGTCATTGTTCTATAACCCCCAGCGTCAGTGTCATTGTTCTATAACCCCCAGCGTCATTGTTCTATAACCCCCATCGTTAGCATCATTGTTCTATAACCCCCAGCATCAGCGTCATTGTTCTATAACCCCCAGCGTCAACATCATTGTTCTATAACCCCCAGCGTTAGCATCATTGTTCTCTAACCCCCAGCGTCATTGTTCTATAACCCCCAGCATCAGTGTCATTGTTCTATAACCCCCAGCGTCATTGTTCTATAACCCCCAGCGTCAGCATCATTGTTCTATCACCCCTAGCGTCAGCGTCATTGTTCTATAACCCCCAGCGTCAGCGTAATTGTTCTATTACCCCCAGCGTCAGCATCATTATTCTATAACCCCCAGCGTCTGCGTCATTGTTCTATAACCCCCAGCGTCAGCATCATTGTTCTATAACCCCAGCGTCAGCGTCATTGTTCTATAACTCCCCCCATGTCATTGTTCTATAACCCCCAGCGTCTGCATCATTGTTCTATAATCCCCCATGTCATTGTTCCATAACTCCCAGCATCATTGTTCTATAACCCCCAGTGTCAGCGTCATTGTTCTATAACCCCCAGTGTCAGCGTCAATGTTCTATAACTCCCCCCGTGTCATTGTTCTATAACCCCCAGCGTCTGCATCATTGTTCTATAACCCCCCATGTCATTGTTCCATAACTCCCAGCATCATTGTTCTATAACCCCCAGTGTCAGCGTCATTGTTCTATAACCCCCCATTGTCAGCGTCAATGTTCTATAACTCCCCCCGTGTCATTGTTCTATAACCCCCAGCGTCTGCATCATTGTTCTATAACCCCCAGTGTCAGCGTCATTGTTCTATAACCCCCAGCGTCATTGTTCTATAACCCCCAGCGTCATTGTTCTATAACCCCCAGTGTCATTGTTCTATAACTCCCAGCGTCATTGTTCTATAACACCCAGCGTTATTGTTCTATAACCCCCGGCGTCGGCATCATTGTTCTATAACCCCCAGCGTCATTGTTCTATAACCCCCAGCGTTGGCGTCATTATTCTATAACCCCCAGAGTCAGTGTCAATGTTCTATAACCCCCAGTGTTAGCGTCATTGTTCTATAACCCCCAGCACCAGCGTCATTGTTCTATAACCCCCAGCGTCATTGTTCTATAACCCCCAGTGTCAGCGTCATTGTTCTATAACCACCGGCGTCATTGTTCTATAACCCTCAGCGTCATTGTTCTATAACCCCCAGCGTCATTGTTCTATAACCCCAGCGTCAGCATCATTATTCTATAACCCCCAGCATCAGCATCATTGTTCTATAACCCCAGCGTCAGCGTCATTGTTCTATAACTCCCCCCATGTCATTGTTCTATAACCCCCAGCGTCTGCATCATTGTTCTATAACACCCAGCATCATTGTTCTATAACCCCCAGTGTCAGCTTCATTGTTCTATAACCCCCAGCGTCTGCATCATTGTTCCATAATTCCCAGCATCATTGTTCTATAACCCCCAGTGTCAGCGTCATTGTTCTATAACCCCCAGTGTCAGCGTCAATGTTCTATAACTCCCCCCATGTCATTGTTCTATAACCCCCAGCGTCTGCATCATTGTTCTATAACCCCCAGCATCATTGTTCTATAACCCCCAGTGTCAGCGTCATTGTTCTATAACTCCCCCCTTGTCATTGTTCTATAACTCCCAGCGTCTGCATCATTGTTCCATAACTCCCAGCATCATTGTATTATAACACCCAGTGTCAGCGTCATTGTTCTATAACCCCCAGTGTCAGCGTCATTGTTCTATAACCCCCAGCGTCTGAATCATTGTTCTATAACCCCCAGCGTCTGCATCATTGATCCATAACTCCCAGCATCATTGTTCTATAACCCCCAGTGTCAGCGTCATTGTTCTATAACCCCCAGTGTCAGCGTCATTGTTCTATAACCCCCAGTGTCATTGTTCTATAACTCCCAGCGTCATTGTTCTATAACCCCCAGTGTCATTGTTCTATAACCCCCAGTGTCATTGTTCTATAACTCCAGTGTCAATGTTCTATAACCCCCAGCGTCATTGTTCTATAACCCCCAGCGTCATTGTTCTATAACCCCCAGCGTCATTGTTCTATAACCCCCAGTGTCATTGTTCTATAACCCCCAGCGTCATTGTTCTATAACCCCCGTGTCATTGTTCCATAACTCCCAGCGTCATTGTTCTATAATCTCCAGCGTCTGTGTCAATGTTCTATAACCCCCCATGTCATTGTTCTATAACCCCCAGCGTCATTGTTCTATAACCCCTAGCCTCAGCGTCATTGTTCTATAACCCCTTGTGTCATCGTCTATAACCCCCAGCGTCTGCGTCATTGTTCTATAACCCCCGCGTCATTGTTCTATAACCCCCAGCGTCAGCATCATTGTTCTATAACCCCCAGCGTCATTGTTCTATAACCCCCAGCGTCAGCGTCATTGTTCTATAACTCCCCCCGTGTCATGGTCTATAACCCCCAGTGTCTGCGTCATTGTTCTATAACCCCCAGCGTCATTGTTCTATAACCCCCAGCGTCAGCATCATTGTTCTATAACCCCCAGTGTCAGCGTCATTGTTCTATAACCCCCAGTGTCAGCGTCATTGTTCTATAACTCCCCCCGTGTCATTGTTCTATAACCCCCAGCATCTGCATCATTGTTCTATAACCCCCCATATCATTGTTCCATAACTCCCAGCATCATTGTTCTATAACCCCCAGTGTCAGCGTCATTGTTCTATAACCCCCATTGTCAGCGTCAATGTTCTATAACCCCCAGCGTCATTGTTCTATAACCCCCAGCGTCATTGTTCTATAACCCCCAGTGTCATTGTTCTATAACTCCCAGCGTCATTGTTCTATAACCCCAAGCGTTATTGTTCTATAACCCCCGGCGTCGGCGTCAATGTTCTATAACCCCACAGCGTCAGCTTTATTGTTCTATAACCCCCAGCGTTGGCGTCATTATTCTATAACCCCCAGAGTCAGTGTCAATGTTCTATAACCCCCAGTGTCAGCGTCATTGTTCTATAACCCCCAGCGTCAGCGTCATTGTTCAATAACCCCCAGCGTCATTGTTCTATAACCACCAGCGTCAGCGTCATTGTTCTATAACCCCCAGCGTCATTGTTCTATAACCCCCAGCGTCATTGTTCTATAACCCCCAGCGTCATTGTTCTATAACCCCCAGCGTCGGCATCATTATTCTATAACCCCCAGCGTCTGCGTCATTGTTCTATAACCCCCAGCGTCAGTGTCATTATTCTATAACCCCCAGCGTCAGCATCATTGTTCTATAACCCCCAGCGTCAGTGTCATTGTTCTATAACCCCCAACGTCATTATTCTATAACCCCCAGCGTCAGCGTCATTGTTCTATAACCCCCAGCGTCAGCGTAATTGTTCTATAACCCCCAGCGTCAGCGTAATTGTTCTATAACCCCCAGCGTCATTTTTCTATAACTCCCAGCGTCAGCGTCATTGTTCTATAACCCCCAGCGTCAGCGTCACTGTTTCTATAACCCCATCGTTAGCATCATTGTTCTATAACCCCCAGCGTCAGCATCATTGTTCTATAACCCCCAGCGTCAGCATCATTGTTCTATAACCCCCAGCATCAGCGTCATTGTTCTATAACCCCCAGCGTCAGCATCATTGTTCTATAACCCCCAGCGTCATTGTTCTATAACCCCCATCGTTAGCATCATTGTTCTATAACCCCCAGCGTCATTGTTCTATAACCCCCAGTGTCAGCATCATTGTTCTATAACCCCCAGCGTCATTGTTCTATAACCCCCAGCGTCATTGTTCTATAACCCCCATCGTTAGCGTCATTGTTATATAACCCCCAGCGTCAGCATCATTGTTCTATAACCCCCAGCGTCAGTGTCACTGTTCTATAACCCCCAGCGTCAGCGTCATTGTTCTATAACCCCCATCGTTAGCATGATTGTTCTATAACCCCCAGCGTCATTGTTCTATAACCCCCAGCGTCAGTGTCATTGTTCTATAACCCCCAGCGTCATTGTTCTATAACCCCCATCGTTAGCATCATTGTTCTATAACCCCCAGCATCAGCGTCATTGTTCTATAACCCCCAGCGTCAACATCATTGTTCTATAACCCCCAGCGTTAGCATCATTGTTCTCTAACCCCCAGCATCAGTGTCATTGTTCTATAACCCCCAGCGTCATTGTTCTATAACCCCCAGCGTCAGCATCATTGTTCTATCACCCCCAGCGTCAGCGTCATTGTTCTATAACCCCCAGCGTCAGCGTAATTGTTCTATTACCCCCAGCGTCAGCATCATTATTCTATAACCCCCAGCGTCTGCGTCATTGTTCTATAACCCCCAGCGTCAGCATCATTGTTCTATAACCCCAGCGTCAGCGTCATTGTTCTATAACTCCCCCCATGTCATTGTTCTATAACCCCCAGCGTCTGCATCATTGTTCTATAATCCCCCATGTCATTGTTCCATAACTCCCAGCATCATTGTTCTATAACCCCCAGTGTCAGCGTCATTGTTCTATAACCCCCAGTGTCAGCGTCAATGTTCTATAACTCCCCCCGTGTCATTGTTCTATAACACCCAGCGTCTGCATCATTGTTCTATAACCCCCCATGTCATTGTTCCATAACTCCCAGCATCATTGTTCTATAACCCCCAGTGTCAGCGTCATTGTTCTATAACCCCCCATTGTCAGCGTCAATGTTCTATAACTCCCCCCGTGTCATTGTTCTATAACCCCCAGCGTCTGCATCATTGTTCTATAACCCCCAGTGTCAGCGTCATTGTTCTATAACCCCCAGCGTCATTGTTCTATAACCCCCAGCGTCATTGTTCTATAACCCCCAGTGTCATTGTTCTATAACTCCCAGCGTCATTGTTCTATAACACCCAGCGTTATTGTTCTATAACCCCCGGCGTCGGCATCATTGTTCTATAACCCCCAGCGTCATTGTTCTATAACCCCCAGCGTTGGCGTCATTATTCTATAACCCCCAGAGTCAGTGTCAATGTTCTATAACCCCCAGTGTTAGCGTCATTGTTCTATAACCCCCAGCGCCAGCGTCATTGTTCTATAACCCCCAGCGTCATTGTTCTATAACCCCCAGTGTCAGCGTCATTGTTCTATAACCACCGGCGTCATTGTTCTATAACCCTCAGCGTCATTGTTCTATAACCCCCAGCGTCATTGTTCTATAACCCCAGCGTCAGCATCATTATTCTATAACCCCCAGCGTCTGCGCCATTGTTCTATAACCCCCTGCGTCAACGTCATTGTTCTATAACCCCCATCGTCAGTGTCATTGTTCTATAACTCCCAGCGTCAGCATTATTGTTCTATAACCCCCAGCGTCAGTGTCATTGTTCTATAACCCCCAACGTCATTGTTCTATAACCCCCAGCGTCAGCATCATTGTTCTATCACCCCCAGCGTCAGCATCATTGTTCTATAACCCCCAGCGTCAGCGTAATTGTTCTATAACCCCCAGCGTCAGCGTCATTATTCTATAATGATAACCCCCAGCGTCATTGTTCTGTAACCCCCAGCGTCAGCGTCATTGTTCTATTACCCCCAGCGTCAGCGTCATTGTTCTATAACCCCCAGCGTCAGCATCATTGTTCTATAACCCCCAGCGTCAGCGTCATTGTTCTATAACCCCCAGCGTCAGCGTCATTGTTCTATAACCCCCCAGCGTCAGCGTCATTGTTCAATAACCCCCAGCATCAGCGTCATTCTTCTATAACACCCAGCGTCAGCATCATTGTTCTATAAAGCCCAGCGTCTGCGTCATTCTTCTATTACCCCCAGCGTCAACGTCATTGTTCTATAACCCCCAGCGTCAGCGTCATTGTTCTATAACACCCAGCGTCAGCATCATTGTTCAATAACACCCAGCGTCAGCATCATTGTTCAATAACACCCAGCGTCAGCCTCATTGTTCTATAACTCCCCAGCGTCAGCGTCATTGTTCTATAATACCCAGCGTCAGCATCATTGTTCAATAACTCCCAGCATCAGCGTCATTGTTCTATAACCCCCAGCGTCAGCGTCATTGTTCTATAACCCCCAGCGTCAGCGTCATTGTTCTATAACCCAAAGCGTCAGCCTCATTGTTCTATAACCCCCAGCATCAGCGTCATTGTTCTATAACCCCCAGCGTCAGCATCATTGTTCTATAACCCCCAGCGTCAGCCTCATTGTTCTATAACCCCCAGCGTCAGCCTCATTGTTATATAACCCCCCAGCGTCAGCGTCATTGTTCTATAACCCCCAGCGTCAGCGTCATTGTTCTATAAACCCCAGCGTCACCGTCATTGTTCTATAACCCCCAGCGTCAGCATCATTGTTCTATAACCCCCAGCGTCAGCCTCATTGTTCTATAACCCCCAGCGTCAGCCTCATTGTTATATAACCCCCCAGCGTCAGCGTCATTGTTCTATAACCCCCAGCGTCAGCGTCATTGTTCTATAAACCCCAGCGTCAGCGTCATTGTTCTATAAACCCCAGCGTCACCGTCATTGTTCTATAACACCCAGCGTCAGCCTCATTGTTCTATAACCCCCAGCGTCAGCATCATTGTTCTATAACCCCCATTGTCAGCATCATTGTTCTATAACACCCAGCGTCAGCATCATTGTTCTATAACCCCAGCGTCATTGTTCTATAACCCCCAGTGTTAGCATTATTGTTCTCTAACCCCCAGCGTCATTGTTCTATAACCCCCAGCGTCAGCGTCATTGTTCTATAACCCCCAGCGTCAGCGTCATTGTTCTATAAACCCCAGCGTCAGCGTCATTGTTCTATAACCCCAAGCGTCAGCCTCATTGTTCTATAACTCCCAGCATCAGCGTCATTGTTCTATAACCCCCAGCGTCAGCATCATTGTTCTATAACCCCCAGCGTCAGCCTCCTTGTTCTATAACCCCCAGCGTCAGCATCATTGTTCTATAACCCCTGTGTCATTGTTCTATAACCACCAGCGTCAGCATCATTTTTCTATAACCCCCAGCGTCATTGTTCTATAACTCCCGCGTCATTGTTCTATAACCACCAGCGTCAGCATCATTGTTCTATAACCCCCAGCGTCATTGTTCTATAACCCCCAGCGTCAGCGTCATTGTTCTATAACCCCCCATGTCATCGTTCTATAACCCCCAGCGTCTGCGTCATTGTTCTATAACCCCCGCGTCATTGTTCTATAACCACCAGCGTCAGCATCATTGTTCTATAACCCCCAGCGTCATTGTTCTATAACCCCCAGCGTCATTGTTCTATAACCCCCAGCGTCATTGTTCTATATCCCCCAGCGTCATTGTTCTATAACCCCCAGTGTCATTGTTCTTTAACCCCCAGCATCATTGTTCTATAACCCCCAGCATCATTGTTCTATAACCCCCGGCGTCATTGTTCTATAACCCCCAGCGTCAGCGTCATTGTTCTATAACCCCCTGCGTCAGCGTCATTGTTCTATAACCCCCAGCATCAGCCTCATTGTTCTATAACCCCCAGCATCAGCCTCATTGTTCTATAACCCCCAGCGTCTGTGTCAATGTTCTTTAACCCCCAGCGTCGGCGTCATTGTTCTATAACCCCTAGCGTCGGCGTCATTGTTCTATAACATCAGCATCAGCGTCATTGTTCTATAACCCCCAGTGTCAGCGTCATTGTTCTATAACCCCCAGCGTCAGCGTCATTGTTCTATAACCCCCAGCGTCGGCGTCATTGTTCTATAACCTCCAGCGTCAGCGTCATTGTTCTATAACCCCCAGCATCAGCCTCATTGTTCTATAACCCCCAGCATCAGCCTCATTGTTCTATAACCCCCAGCGTCTGTGTCAATGTTCTATAACCCCCCATGTCATTGTTCTATAACCCCCAGCGTCATTGTTCTATAACCCCCAGTGTCAGCGTCATTGTTCTATAACCCCCAGCGTCATTGTTCTATAACCACCAGCGTCATTGTTCTATAACCCCTAGCCTCAGAGTCATTGTTCTATAACCCCCCGTGTCATCGTCTATAACCCCCAGCGTCTGCGTCATTGTTCTATAACCCCCGCGTCATTGTTCTATAACCCCCAGCGTCAGCATCATTGTTCTATAACCCCTAGCGTCATTGTTCCATAACTCCCAGCATCATTGTTCTATAACCCCCAGTGTCATCGTCCTATAACCCCCAGCGTCTGCGTCATTGTTCTATAACCCCCGCGTCATTGTTCTATAACCACCAGCGTCAGCTTCATTGTTCTATAACCCCTAGCGTCATTGTTCCATAACTCCTAGCATCATTGTTCTATAACCCCCAGTGTCAGCGTCATTGTTCTATAACCCCCAGTGTCAGCGTCATTGTTCTATAACCCCCAGCGTCATTGTTCTATAACCCCCAGCGTCATTGTTCTATAACCCACAGTGTCATTGTTCTATAACTCCCAGCGTCATTGTTCTATAACCCCCAGCGTCATTGTTCTATAACCCCCAGCGTCATTGTTCTATAACACCCAGCGTCATTGTTCTATAACCCCCAGTGTCATTGATCTATAACTCCCAGCGTCATTGTTCTATAACCCCCAGCGTCATTGTTCTTTAACCCCCAGTGTCATTGTTCTATAACTCCCAGCGTCATTGTTCTTTAACCCCCAGCATCATTGTTCTATAACCCCCAGCGTCATTGTTCTATAACCACCGGCGTCATTGTTCTATAACCCCCAGCGTCGGCGTCATTGTTCTATAACCCCCAGCGTTGGCGTCATTGTTCTATAACCCCCAGCGTCAGTGTCATTGTTCTTTAACCTCCAGTGTCAGCGTCATTGTCCTATCACCCCCAGCGTCATTGTCCTATCACCCCCAGCGTCATCGTCATTGTTCTATAACACCCAGCGTCATTGTTCTATAACCCCCAGCGTCAGTGTCATTGTTCTATAACCTCCAGTGTCAGCGTCATTGTCCTATCACCCCCAGCGTCATCGTCATTGTTCTATAACCCCCAGCGTCATTGTTCTATAACCCCCAGCGTCAGCGTCATTGTTCTATCACTCCCAGCGTCAGCGTCATTGTTCTATAACCCCCAGCGTCAGCGTCATTGTTCTATAACCCCCAGCGTCAGCGTCATTGTTCTATAACCCCCAGCGTCAGCATCATTGTTCAATAACACCCAGCGTCAGCATCATTGTTCAATAACACCCAGCGTCAGCCTCATTGTTCTATAACCCCCAGCGTCAGCGTCATTGTTCTATCACTCCCAGCGTCAGCGTCATTGTTCTATAACCCCCAGCGTCAGCGTCATTGTTCTATAACCCCCAGCGTCAGCGTCATTGTTCTATAACCCCCAGCGTCTGCATCATTGTTCAATAACACCCAGCGTCAGCATCATTGTTCAATAACACCCAGCGTCAGCCTCATTGTTCTATAAACCCCAGCGTCAGCGTCCTTGTTCTATAAATCCCAGCGTCAGCCTCATTGTTCTATAACCCCCAGCATCAGCGTCATTGTTCTATAACCTCCAGCGTCAGCATCATTGTTCTATAACCCCCAGCGTCAGCCTCATTGTTCTATAACCCCCAGCGTCAGCATCATTGTTCTATAACCCCTGTGTCATTGTTCTATTACCACCAGCGTCAGCATCATTGTTCTATAACCCCCAGCGTCATTGTTCTATAACTCCCACGTCATTGTTCTATAACCACCAGCGTCAGCATCATTGTTCTATAACCCCCAGCGTCATTGTTCTATAACCCCCAGCGTCAGCGTCATTGTTCTATAACTCCCCATGTCATCGTTCTATAACCCCCAGCGTCTGCGTCATTGTTCTATAACCCCCGCGTCATTGTTCTATAACCCCCAGCGTCATTGTTCTATAACCCCCAGCGTCATTGTTCTATAACCCCCAGCGTCATTGTTCTATAACCCCCAGTGTCATTGTTCTTTAACCCCCAGCATCATTGTTCTATAACCCCCAGCGTCATTGTTCTATAACCCCCGGCGTCATTGTTCTATAACCCCCAGCATCGGCGTCATTGTTCTTTAACCCCCAGCGTCAGCGTCATTGTTCTATAACCCCCAGCATCAGCCTCATTGTTCTATAACCCCCAGCATCAGCCTCATTGTTCTATAACCCCCAGGGTCTGTGTCAATGTTCTATAACCCCCAGCGTCGGTGTCATTGTTCTATAACCCCTAGCGTCTGCGTCATTGTTCTATAACCCCCAGCGTCAGCGTCATTGTTCTATAACCCCCAGCGTCAGCGTCATTGTTCTATAACCCCCAGCGTCAGCGTCATTGTTCTATAACCCCCAGCGTCAGCGTCATTGTTCTATAACCCCCAGCGTCGGCGTCGTTGTTCTATAACCCCCAGCGTCAGCGTCATTGTTCTATAACCCCCAGCATCAGCCTCATTGTTCTATAACCCCCAGCATCAGCCTCATTTTTCTATAACCCCCAGCGTCTGTGTCAATGTTCTATAACCCCCCCATGTCATTGTTCTATAACCCCCAGCGTCATTGTTCTATAACCCCCAGTGTCAGCGTCATTGTTCTATAACCCCCAGCGTCATTGTTCTATAACCACCAGCGTCATTGTTCTATAACCCCTAGCCTCAGAGTCATTGTTCTATAAAGCCCCGTGTCATCGTCTATAACCCCCAGCGTCTGCGTCATTGTTCTATAACCCCCGCGTCATTGTTCTATAACCCCCAGCGTCAGCATCATTGTTCTATAACCCCTAGCGTCATTGTTCCATAAATCCCAGCATCATTGTTCTATAACCCCCAGTGTCATCGTCCTACAACCCCCAGCGTCTGCGTCATTGTTCTATAACCCCCAGCGTCATTGTTCTATAACCACCAGCGTCAGCATCATTGTTCTATAACCCCCAGTGTCAGCGTCATTGTTCTATAACCCCCAGCATCATTGTTCTATAACCCCCGCGTCATTGTTCTATAACCACCAGCGTCAGCATCATTGTTCCATAACTCCCAGGATCATTGTTCTATAACCCCCAGTGTCAGCGTCATTGTTCTATAACCCCCAGTGTCAGCGTCATTGTTCTATAACCCCCAGCATCATTGTTCTATAACCACCAGTGTCATTGTTCTATAACCCCCAGCGTCATTGTTCTATAACCCCCAGCGTCAATGTTCTATAACCCCCAGCGTCATTGTTCTATAACCCCCAGTGTCATTGTTCTATAACTCCCAGCGTCATTGTTCTATAACCCCCAGCGTCATTGTTCTATTACCCCCAGCGTCATTGTTCTATAACCCCCAGTGTCATTGTTCTTTAACTCCCAGTGTCATTGTTCTATAACTCCCAGCGTCATTGTTCTATAACCCCCAGCGTCATTGTTCTATAACCCCCAGCGTCATTGTTCTATAACCCCCAGCGTCATTGTTCTATAACTCCCAGCGTCATTGTTCTATAACCCCCAGCGTCATTGTTCTATAACCCCCAGCGTCATTGTTCTATAACCCCCAGTGTCATTGTTCTATAACCCCCAGCGTCATTGTTCTATAACCCCCAGCGTCATTGTTCTATAACCCCCAGCGTCATTGTTCTATAACTCCCGCGTCATTGTTCTATAACCCCCAGCGTCAGCATCATTGTTCTATAACCCCCAGCGTCATTGTTCTATAACCCCCAGCGTCAGCATCATTGTTCTATAACTCCCCATGTCATCGTTCTATAACCCCCAGCGTCTGCGTCATTGTTCTATAACCCCCGCGTCATTGTTCTATAACCCCCAGCGTCATTGTTCTATAACCCCCAGCGTCATTGTTCTATAACCCCCAGCGTCATTGTTCTATAACCCCCAGCGTCATTGTTCTATAACTCCCAGCGTCATTGTTCTATAACCCCCAGCGTCATTGTTCTATAACCCCCAGCGTCATTGTCCTATAACCCCCAGTGTCATTGTTCTATAACTCCCAGCGTCATTGTTCTATAACCCCCAGCGTCATTGTTCTATAACCCCCAGCGTCATTGTTCTATAACCCCCAGCGTCATTGTTCTATAACCCCCAGTGTCATTGTTCTATAACTCCCAGTGTCAGCGTCATTGTTCTATAACCCCCAGCGTTGGCATCATTGTTCTATAACCCCCAGCGTCAGCGTCATTGTTCTATAACCCCCAGCGTCATTGTTCTATAACCCCCAGCGTCAGCGTCATTGTTCTATAACCCCCAGCGTCAGCATCATTGTTCTATCACCCCCAGCGTCAGCGTCATTGTTCTATCACCCCCAGCATCAGCGTCATTGTTCTATCACCCCCAGCGTCAGTGTCATTGTTCTATAACCCCCAGCATCAGCCTCATTGTTCTATAACCCCCAGCGTCAGCATCATTGTTCTATCACCCCCAGCGTCAGCATCATTGTTCTATCACCCCCATCGTCAGCCTCATTGTTCTATAACCCCCAGCGTCAGCCTCATTGTTCTATAACCCCCAGCGTCAGCATCATTGTTCTATCACCCCCAGCGTCAGCGTCATTATTCTATAACCCCCATCGTCAACGTCATTGTTCTATAACCCCCAGCGTCAGCGTCATTGTTCTATAACCCCCAGCGTCAGCGTCATTGTTCTATAACCCCCAGCATCAGCGTCATTGTTCTATCACCCCCAGCGTCAGAGTCATTGTTCTATAACCCCCAGCATCAGCATCATTGTTCTATCACCCCCAGCATCAGCGTCATTGTTCTATAACCCCCAGCATCAGCCTCATTGTTCTATAACCCCCATCGTCAGCGTCATTGTTCTATAACCCCCAGCATCAGCATCATTGTTCTATAACTCCCAGCATCAGCCTCATTGTTCTATCACCCCCATCGTCAGCCTCATTTTTCTATAACCCCCAGCGTCAGCATCATTGTTCTATAACTCCCAGCATCAGCCTCATTGTTCTATCACCCCCATCGTCAGCCTCATTGTTCTATAACCCCCAGCGTCAGCATCATTGTTCTATAACCCCCAGCATCAGCCTCATTGTTCTATAACCCCCCAGCGTCAGCGTCATTGTTCTATAACACCCAGCGTCAGCGTCATTGTTCTATAACCCCCAGCGTCAGCATCATTGTTTTATAACCCCCAGCGTCAGCATCATTGTTCTATAACCCCCAGCGTCAGCATCATTGTTCTATAAACCCCAGCGTCAGCGTCATTGTTCTATAACCCCCAGCGTCAGCCTCATTGTTCTATAACCCCCCAGCGTCAGCATCATTGTTCTATAACCCCCAGCGTCAGCATTATTGTTCAATAACCCCCAGCATCAGTGTCATTGTTCTATAACCCCCAGCGTCAGCGTCATTGTTCTATAACCCCCCAGCGTCAGCGTCATTGTTCTATAACCCCCAGCGTCAGCATCATTGTTCTATAACACCCAGCGTCAGTGTCATTGTTCTATAACCCCCAGCGTCATTGTTCTATAACTCCCAGCGTCAGCGTCATTGTTCTATAACTCCCAGCGTCAGCGTCATTGTTCTATAACACCCAGCGTCAGTGTCATTGTTCTATAACCCCCAGCATCAGCATCATTGTTCTATAACCCCCAGCGTCAGCGTCATTGTTCTATAACCCCCAGCATCAGTGTCATTGTTCTATATCCCCCAGCGTCATTGTTCTATAACCCCCAGCATCAGCATCATTGTTCTATAACCCCCAGCATCAGTGTCATTGTTCTATATCCCCCAGCGTCATTGTTCTATAACCCCCAGCGTCAGCGTCATTGTTCTATAACCCCCAGGGTCAGCGTCATTGTTCTATAACCCCCAGCGTCAGCGTCATTGTTCTATAACCCCCAGCGTCAGTGTCATTGTTCTATAACCCCCAGCGTCAGTGTCATTGTTCTATAACCCCCAGCGTCAGTGTCATTGTTCTATAACCCCCAGCGCCAGCGTCATTGTTCTATAACCCCCAGCGTCAGCGTCATTGTTCTATATCCCCCAGCGTCATTGTTCTATAACCCCCAGCGTCAGCCTCATTGTTCTATAACCCCCAGCGTCAGCCTCATTGTTCTATAACCCCCAGCGTCAGCCTCATTGTTCTATAACCCCCCAGCGTCAGCGTCATTGTTCTATAACCCCCAGCGTCAGCGTCATTGTTCTATAACCCCCAGCGTCAGTGTCATTGTTCTATAACCCCCAGCGTCAGCGTCATTGTTCTATAACCCCCAGCGTCAGCGTCATTGTTCTATAACCCCCAGCGTCAGCATCATTGTTCTATAACCCCCAGCGTCAGCATCATTGTTCTATAACCCCCAGCGTCAGCATCATTGTTCTATATCCCCCAGCGTCATTGTTCTATAACCCCCAGTGTCATTGTTCTTTAACCCCCAGCATCATTGTTCTATAATCCCCAGCGTCATTGTTCTATAACCCCCGGCGTCATTGTTCTATAACCCCCAGCGTCAGCGTCTTTGTTCTATAACCCCCAGCGTCAGCGTCATTGTTCTATAACCCCCAGCATCAGCCTCATTGTTCTATAACCCCCAGCATCAGCCTCATTGTTCTATAACCCCCAGCGTCAGCATCATTGTTCTATAACCCCCAGCATCAGTGTCATTGTTCTATAACCCCCAGCGTCAGCCTCATTGTTCTATAACCCCCCAGCGTCAGCGTCATTGTTCTATAACCCCCAGCGTCAGCGTCATTGTTCTATAACCCCCAGCGTCAGCGCTTGTGAGGACCCCGGGTTCATATGTGCATTATTCTCGCCTTTCGCTCATCTCCGCCTTGAGAAACGCAGCGTTTACAGCTCTGCACGGCGCCCCGGGGGCCTCTACCGAGTTCTGAGATCACACAGTAAGGACACAATAGCCAGGTACAAAACTAGAGATGAGTGGGTTCGGTTCGTTGAGATCCGAACCCCCCTGAACTTCACCTATTTTACACGGGTCCGAGGCAGCCTCAGATCTTCCAGCCTTGCTAGGTAAACCCGAACGTGCCCGATCGTCATCATCCCGCTGTCTGATTCTCGCGAGATTCGTATTTTACATAAAGAGCCGCGCGTCGCCGCCATTTTCACTCGTGCATTGGAGATTGAACGGAGAGGACATGGCTGCGTTCTCTCCCTGAAAAGCTCCGTAATCTGTGCTCAGTGTGCTGCAAATATCTGTGCTCAGTGTGCTGCAAATATCTGTGCTCAGTGTGCTGCAAATATCTGTGCTCAGTGTGCTGCAAATATCTGTGCTCAGTGTGCTGAAAATATCTACGTTCTCTGCCTGAAAACGCTCCATATCTGTGCTCAGTGTGCTGCAAATATCTGTGCTCAGTGTGCTGCAAATATCTGTGCTCAGTGTGCTGCAAATATCTGTGCTCAGTGTGCTGCATTGTGGGGACTGGGGACCACCAGTATATAATTATAGTAGTACAATACAGTAGGCCATTGCTGTACCTTGCAGCTCTGTGTCAAGTATACTATCTCTGTGCTGCATTATTGTTAGCAGTATATAGTACAGACGTTCTCAAACTCGGTCCTCAGGACCCCACACAGTGCATGTTTTGCAGGTAACCCAGCAGGTGCACAGGTGTACTAATTACTCCCTGACACATTTTAAAAGGTCCACAGGTGGAGCTAATTATTTCACTTGGGATTCTGTGAGGAGACCTGCAAAACATGCACCGTGTGGGGTCCTGAGGACTGAGTTTGAGAACCTCTGATGTAGTAGGACAGTGCAGCATTTTGGTGACCAGCAGTATACATATAGTACAATACAGTAGGCCATTGCTATTGATATATTACTGGCATATAATTTCACACATTAAAAAATGGAGAACAAAAATGTGGAGGGTAAAATAGGGAAAGATCAAGATCCACTTCCACCTCGTGCTGAAGCTGCTGCCACTAGTCATGGCCGAGACGATGAAATGCCATCAATGTCGTCTGCCAAGGCCGATGCCCAATGTCATAGTAGAGAGCATGTAAAATCCAAAACACAAAAGTTCAGTAAAATGACCCAAAAATCAAAATTGAAAGCGTCTGAGGAGAAGCGTAAACTTGCCAATATGCCATTTACCACACGGAGTGGCAAGGAACGGCTGAGGCCCTGGCCTATGTTCATGGCTAGTGGTTCAGCTTCACATGAGAATGGAAGCACTCAGCCTCTCGCTAGAAAAATGAAAAGACTCAAGCTGGCAAAAGGCAAAGCACCGCAAAGAACTGTGCGTTCTTTGAAATCCCAAATCCACAAGGAGAGTCCAATTGTGTCGTTTGCGATGCCTGACCTTCCCAACACTGGACGTGAAGAGCATGCGCCTTCCACCATTTGCACGCCCCCTGCAAGTGCTGGAAGGAGCACCCGCAGTCCAGTTCCTGATAGTCAGATTGAAGATGTCAGTGTTGAAGTACACCAGGATGAGGAGGATATGGGTGTTGCTGGCGCTGGGGAGGAAATTGACCAGGAGGATTCTGATGGTGAGGTGGTTTGTTTAAGTCAGGCACCCGGGGAGACACCTGTTGTCCGTGGGAGGAATATGGCCGTTGACATGCCAGGTGAAAATACCAAAAAAATCAGCTCTTCGGTGTGGAAGTATTTCACCAGAAATGCGGACAACAGGTGTCAAGCCGTGTGTTGCCTTTGTCAAGCTGTAATAAGTAGGGGTAAGGACGTTAACCACCTCGGAACATCCTCCCTTATACGTCACCTGCAGCGCATTCATAATAAGTCAGTGACAAGTTCAAAAACTTTGGGTGACAGCGGAAGCAGTCCACTGACCAGTAAATCCCTTCCTCTTGTAACCAAGCTCACGCAAACCACCCCACCAACTCCCTCAGTGTCAATTTCCTCCTTCCCCAGGAATGCCAATAGTCCTGCAGGCCATGTCACTGGCAAGTCTGACGAGTCCTCTCCTGCCTGGGATTCCTCCGATGCATCCTTGCGTGTAACGCCTACTGCTGCTGGCGCTGCTGTTGTTGCCGCTGGGAGTCGATGGTCATCCCAGAGGGGAAGTCGTAAGCCCACTTGTACTACTTCCAGTAAGCAATTGACTGTTCAACAGTCCTTTGCGAGGAAGATGAAATATCACAGCAGTCATCCTACTGCAAAGCGGATAACTGAGTCCTTGACAACTATGTTGGTGTTAGACGTGCGTCCGGTATCCGCCGTTAGTTCACAGGGAACTAGACAATTTATTGAGGCAGTGTGCCCCCGTTACCAAATACCATCTAGGTTCCACTTCTCTAGGCAGGCGATACCGAGAATGTACACGGACGTCAGAAAAAGACTCACCAGTCTCCTAAAAAATGCAGTTGTACCCAATGTCCACTTAACCACGGACATGTGGACAAGTGGAGCAGGGCAGGGTCAGGACTATATGACTGTGACAGCCCACTGGGTAGATGTATGGACTCCCGCCGCAAGAACAGCAGCGGCGGCACCAGTAGCAGCATCTCGCAAACGCCAACTCTTTCCTAGGCAGGCTACGCTTTGTATCACCGCTTTCCAGAATACGCACACAGCTGAAAACCTCTTACGGCAACTGAGGAAGATCATCGCAGAATGGCTTACCCCAATTGGACTCTCCTGGGGATTTGTGACATCGGACAACGCCAGCAATATTGTGCGCGCATTACATCTGGGCAAATTCCAGCACGTCCCATGTTTTGCACATACAATGAATTTAATAAACTGCATTCTGATTGGAGACATGTTTATAAACCGCGTTCTGATTGGAGGCATGTATAATAAACTGCATTCTGATTGGTGACATGTATAATAAACTGCATTCTGATTGGAGACATGTTTATAAACCGCGTTCTGATTGGAGGCATGTATAATAAACTGCATTCTGATTGGTGACATGTATAATAAACTGCATTCTGATTGGTGACATGTTTATAAACTGAGTTCTGATTGGAGGAATGTTTATAAACTCCATTCTGATTGGTGTCATGTATAATAAACTGCATTCTGATTGGAGGCATGTTTATAAATTGCATTCTGATTGGTGACGTATAAT